>NC_045615.1:29000984-29304015 GCF_009829155.1 Mustela erminea | reverse complement strand
CTACACCAACAACAAGGCAGAAGAAAGAGAAATTAAGGAGTCAATCCCATTTACAGTTGCACACAATACTATAAGATACCTAGGAATAAACCTAACCAAAGAGGCTAAGAATCTATATTCAGAAAACTATAAAGTACTCATGAAAGAAATTGAGGAAGACACAAAGAAATGGAAAAATGTTCCATGCTCCTGGATTGGAAGAATAAATATTGTGAAAATGTCTATGCTACCTAAAGCAATCTACACATTTAATGCAATTCCTATCAAAATACCATCCATTTTCTTCAAATAAATGGAACAAATAATCCTAAAATTTATATGGAACCAAAAAAGACGTCAAATAGCCAAAGGAATATTGAAAAAGAAAGCCAAAATTGGTGGCATCACAATCCGGACATCAAGCTCTATTACAAAGCTGTCATCATCAAGACAGCATGGTACTGGCACAAAAACAGACACATGGATCAATTGAACATAATAGAGAGCTCAGAAATAGACCCTCAACTCTATGGTCAACTAATCTTCAACAAAGCAGGAAAGAATGTCCAATGGAAAAAGACCACCTCTTCAATAAATGGTGTTGGGAAAATTGGACAGCCACATGCAGAAAAATGAAATTGGACCATTTCCTTACACCACACATGAAAATAGACTCAAAATGGATGAAGGACCTCAATGTGAGAAAGGAATCCATCAAAATCCTTAAGGAGAACACAGGCAGCAACCTCTTCAACCTCAGCTGCAGCAGCATCTTCCTAGGAACAATGCCAAAGGCAAGGGAAGTAAGGGCAAAAATGAACTATTGGGATTTCATCAAGATCAAAAGCTTTTGCACATCAAAGGAAACAGTTAACAAAACCAAAAGACAACTGACAGAATTGGAGAAGATATTTGCAAATGAGATATCAGATAAAGGGCTAGTGTCCAAAATCTATAAAGAACTTAGCAAACTCAACACCCAAAGAACAAATAATCCAATCAAGAAATGGGCAGAAGACATGAACAGACATTTCTGCCAAGAAGACATCCAGATGGCCCATAGACACATGAAAAAGTGCTGCATATCACTTGGCATCAGGGAAATACAAATCAAAACCACAATGAGATATCATCTCACACCAGTCAGAATGGCTAAAATTAACAAGTCAGGAAAGGACAGATGCTGGCGAGGATGGGGAGAAAGGGGAACCCTCCTACACTGTTGGTGGGAATGCAAGCTGGTGCAACCACTCTGGAAAACAGCATGGAGGTTCCTCAAAATGTTGAAAATAGAACTACCCTATGACCCAGCAATTTCACTACTGGGTATTTACCCTAAAGATACAAACATAGTTATCCGAAGGGGCTCGTGCACCTGAAAGTTTATAGCAGCAATGTCCACAATAGACAAACTATGGAAAGAACCTAGATGTCCATCAACAGATGAATGGATAAAGAAAATGTGGTATATATACACAATGGAATACTATGCAGCCATCTAAAGAAATGAAATCTTGCCATTTGCGACGACGTGGATGGAACTAGAGGGTATTATGCTTAGCCAAATAAGTCAACTGGAGAAAGACAACTATCATATGATCTCCTTGATATGAGGAAATGGAGATTCAACATGGGGGGGGGGTTAAGGGGGTAGGAGAATATTAAATGAAACAAGATGGGATTGGGAGGGAGACAAACCATAAGTGACTCTTAATCTCACAAAACAAACTGAGGGTTGCTGGGGGGAAGAGGGAAGGGAGAGGGTGGTGGGGTTATGGACATTGGGGAGGGTATGTGCGATGGTGAGTGCTGTGAAGTGTGTAAACCTGGAGATTCACAGACTTGTACCCCTGGGGATAAAAATATATTATATGTTTATAAAAAACAATGAAAAAGGGAAGTGGTTAGAAATAACTAAACAATATCAATCCAATATTATACTCATGTGAAGGGAAAATACAGGGATCATCTGGTTTTCTTTTAATATCTTATGTTTATCTAGAAAAGCTTTTAGTGTAATTAATTTAAAAGCAGAAACCATGCCTCTATCACTATATTTTCAGTGTCAATATTAGTATATTCGTATTCCAGAAGCCTGATAATATTTATGGAATGAATAAATATTATTTATGAATATTATATGTTGAAAAGATTATACAGCTGTTGCCAGTAACCACTTCTTGTGATTATTAATACTTGTTACTAAAATATTATTTAATATTATGTTCAAATTTTAGATTTTAATTTGAAAGAATGTTCTTGTGTTTTTAAAGAAGAATGAAAAATCACTTTATTTGAAGGCTATTCTGGGATTGTAAGGTTGTTACTGACTTGAATTTAAGATTTTGATCCAGTAGGATCTGAACTATCCCATTGCCACCACTCTCTTCTTTTCTGTTCTGTTTCTACCACATTAGTCTGGTTCTCACCTCAGGCCTCTGGTATTTGCTGATGCATTTACTGGAGAATATTTTCTCTAGATAGTAAAGTGAACTAGGTATCCCTGCCTCTTAACAAGTCTTCCTTTTTTTATTTTATTATTTTTTAATTAAATTGAATTTATTTATTTTCAGAAAAACAGTATTCATTATTTTTTCACCACACCCAGTGCTCCATGCAATCCGTGCCCTCTATAATACCCACCACCAGGTACCCCAACCTCCCACCCCCCCCCGCCACTTCAAATCCCTCAGATTGTCTTTCAGAGTCCATAGTCTCTCATAATCCACCTCCCCTTCCAATTTACCCCCACTCCCTTCTCCTCTCTAACACCCCTTGTCCTCCATGATATTTGTTATGCTCCACAAATAAGTGAAACCATATGATAATTGACTCTCTCTGCCTGACTTATTTCACTCAGCATTAACAAGACTTCCTTAAAAAGAGTGCTCCAGTGCCTTTGCCACTCTATTCAATTCCTATATCCTGTCACCTTTTCTCCATAGTACATATCAACACCCAAAATTATAAGTTTACTTGTTCATTTTTTTTTTCAACTTTGCCACTTCAATGTAAGCTCCAGAAGTGCAGGGACATTTTCTTGCTCAGTGTTACATTGCCACTGACCAGGAAGTATGGTGGGTGCTCAATTAGTATTTGCTAAATGTATGAAAATATAGCTAGTCCTTAGGGGAGACTGGAGAGGAGGGTTTGGGCAGATATTATGAGCCAGAGAAACTAAAGGAAAAATATCAAGGAAGGTAGGATATAGTAAGCATTTTCTTTTCTTTAGACAAAAAGAAAGCATTCAGAAACATTGCTGTCTAATGATCTTTGATGCATATAGTGTCCATAAATGTTCAGAGATGAATTAATACATGATCTTATGTGACAAGGTTGCCTTCACTCTTTTTACTAGGTTTGTGGCATCTGGCTTACAGAAGTTGGCTAAATTCAGGTTCATAAATTCTCTGGACTAAATTATCTCTATTCCATCATTTTTCATCATTACCCATATTTTTTACTTTTTTCAAATTCTAATTATTCTTTTTAAAAAGTTCAAATCTGCCATAGTGATTTTAAGGCATTGACTATAGGATCTTCCACAATTCTTTGTTCACAATTTGAAAAAAAAAATTACACAGTGTGAATGAATACATATCATGTATAAAGGATTCCAGGAGTTTCCATGACCTTGACTTTTTTAGCCCTTATGAAATTAGGACTAGGTGATGCTGGGTTCTTTATGTTGCTAGGTCTAAGGAATCACACTGGATCATTAAGCGTAATGTTTTAGATATAGTAAAACAGTGATGAAGGAGCAAACTATGTAATCTATTTGTTCTGATAAGCTTGAGTTTTTTCATTATGTGAGAAGGCCATTTAGTGGCATGTTCTGCATTATTTAATGTTTGCATTTAAAAATAACCTAGTTCTTGAGATGAAAGGCTTGTAATAAATTAAACTGTAGCAGAGTTTCTAGACTAATATATAATATTTTAATTTTTACAAGTCTGAGAACATGAAAAGGAATATTTGAATTCAGCAAACTCAAGAGGATTTTCCAGCTTTACTTCTGTTTTAAGGTTAATTTCAATTTTCTGCAGTCTGATAGATTTGATTGTGTAGATCACTTGTCACATTCCCTGTGTGTTTATCAGTTTACTAAAACCAATATAGGAAATGTTATCCCTCTTCTTATCTTCCTGCCAACTATCCATGAAGAGCATCAGTCAAGCAATTCCTGTATGAAGGATTTATTACTGCTGCAGTGACTTGTAATTGAAGACATGTGGTCTCTGTGAATTCATATATTTTAAGTTATGCTTGCTAAAAATTTCAGAATAAGAGGTTAGCATATTAGACAATTTACCTAGTAATCTAAATAATCATTTTCCAAATGAAGTATATAATATTAAGAAAGGGATTTTCTTGCATCTTCCATTTCTCAGGAGCAATAAAAAACATAACTTTATCATCACACAGGGTCAGTTCTTTTCTTTGTCTTCTGTAATCTTTGCAAATAAAGAGTAACTTACATAAAAACAGCAGTTATAGATTCTGATGAAATGTAGACACATTAAAGGGGAGAGTTGGCATCTAGTAATCAATAGAAAGGCTTAATTTTATTAAGAACCCTCAAATACTATGTTTCAGAATCTTCACATTATGATGAGATGAAAGTAAAGGAAGAAATGAGTATTGCATAAAACACTGTTTGCTTTGATCCTAGATATAGCATCCCAGATTTATGAATTTAAATGTTTTCACAGTAGAGGGTTGCTTGGGTGTCTCAGTCAGTTAAGTATCAGGCTCTTGATTTTGGCTAAGGTCATGATCTTAGGGTTCTGAGATCAAGACCCGAGTCAGGCTCTGCACGCAGTGGGCAACCTGCTTGAGATTCTCTCTCTCTCTCTCTCCCTCTGCTTCTCTCCTCTCTCTCTCTCTCTCTCTCAAATAAATTAATAAATAAATCTTTAAACATGTTTTCACAGTAGAAAGATGTGAGTTCCTTACTACGTTCATCTCCATGATATACTTGATGAGTTAGCCCATTTTTATTTCTTGTTCCCCACTCCAATAGCCCTGAATTAGTTTCCACTTCAGGTGTAAGAAAACACAATGGATGAGAATGCAATGGATTCCCTACTTAATTCTTTAACCAAAAGATATTTTTAGTTGCTTAAATTAAACTCTTTATGTAGTTTGTACTCTGTAGATATTGACGGATTCAATATCTAGTTTCCCCTTATTTCCTTTACCTATCTATCATCTAACAAATCTATCTTAGAGAGGTTTTCGAAGCATGAGGAGTTGGGACTGTCAGGAAGCCTTAGAAATAGAGTTCTCCATACTGAAATAATGAAATTCAATTAGTATCTTGGACACTTCAGCATTTCACATAGTTTTCAGCTATAAGGAAACTGGGATTTTTATATTCACACTGGAGCTTTGCTAGGTACTTGCTTTTTTAACTGCACCAGCAATGCCTGAATTTCATGTAGTCTTATATTAAGAAAGAAAATGTTTATATACAAAGCCACAATGCATCTCCTAGTCTATCAAAATTGATTAAATGTGGTCAATGAATACCAATACATTAGAACCATTGTACATGTTCCAGTGGGTAACGAAATTATTTTTGAAACTTCAATATCACTTGACATGAAATCTGTGTAAATGAAAACATAACAAATACAGAATGATGGAAGAAATATGTTGTTTTTCTTGATTAAGAACATCTACAGTCTTTCATAGAATACTCAGAGGAAGCTCAGAAACATAATGGGAAAAGTGCAAGATCTATCAAATGCATTATGGGCTCAGTTATTCTTTGAATGGCAGTAGATATAAATACTCTCCTTGGCCTTAGGGCTGCCTTCAAAAATGCTTGTCCATACCAACTTAGATTGCAGGGGAAAAAAAAAAAAGTGTCAGTGACTGTGTTAAGCTACTGCAGGCAGAGATTGAAAGATGGTGCAATAATATTCTAAGTAGTTGACCAAGTTCAGAGCTGTTAAGAGAGAATGACAGGTGGTGGTGTAAGCATCCCCGGGCCCTGACTTACTAAATTCTAAATGGCATTTTCCCTACCTAAGCTAATTATCATAGCAGTCACGTTGTGCCAAACTCTTCCTGTATTTCTAATCTATAGTTTCTGTTAAGGATAAATCACTTTAAGAACCTTATAAAATAATGAAAATGATTAATTTTTACTTTGTCATGGATTTTAAGTGGCATGTTAAAATGTAAAGCTATAGAATTATCACATTTCCCCCCATACACTTGAGCTTACAAACATTAAGATCTTAGCACACAGTGGTGTAATTCTGTGTGTGTCTGTGTTTGTGTCTGTGACTTTAGTAAACTTTCAGGTGTTTGAGGGCAGGAGGGCATATATTTCCTTTCTATATTCTTAGCATTTAGTACATGATATAGTTTTTGATAAATGAGTAAGAATGAATGGACAGATGAACAATGTTAATGATAAAAATAAACATCTTTTCTGAAATTTCAGAGGGGAAAATATCCTATAGCCCTGTCCTTGCCAAAGGATATTTTAGAGCTCAGAGAGGTTTCAAATTTAATTTTTGAAAACATAACCCTGTTTTGACATGCTCACCAAGCCATAAGCTGCTAGGACTGCAGTTTTAAAGTGGATGAAATGAGGGAGGTTGACAGTCAGCCAGGGGTGGGGATGAATATAATCTAATAGAAAAACGGACATAGAAGATTTCTTTTAACTGTTTTAAGATCTAGAAAAAACTTCTGTGGGATTTAAAAGAGAAACGTAGACATTTGATTTGGAGACTTGTAGCATAACTAGTAAGTCATAGGAAATGGGTTTAGTGGACTTTGCATAGGCTTGAATTATCACTCCAGATTCCAGTGAATCAAACTACTGTGAATTTGCATAGAAGGAAGGTATCCCTCTCTAGGAAAATACTGCCAGTTTTTTAGAGGTCCATAGTCTATGAACAAGTACTCATAGATTCTTTGCTCTCTCCAACCATCCAGTGAATGAGATTCACTCCACAGAGTTTGTGTAATTCCCAAAGTAAATATGTCAGTCCTCAGTCCTAGGACTGAGGGGGCAGGGAGAGCTTTTAATCATGTTCCTCCTCCACATCATTTACCACACTCTGTCTCTATGGGAAGGCTTTTATGTTTATGTAGCTGATTTTCTTTCTTGTTATTGCTAGCATACACTGTAGGTTGTATAATTGGTAGATAAGTAGCAAAGATTCTTCTGAGACATTTTGCCAACAACTCTGCCCATCAATGGATTATCTTACTTTTCAGTTGTCTGTTCCCCCCCCATCCCCAACTGATAATGCTGAATTTCACCTGAATCCTGTGTTCCTGGAAAAGAGTGACAATTTAGAATACTTCTTTCCTCACCTCCTTACACACGCAACCCTTTTGAGTTCATGGAAACAGCTTAACTATAAAATATCTCTCTTTCTATCTATCTTTCCAAAGATAGGACTTAGATAAGGCTGGAAGATATCTCCATTTTTACTTAGGACAAAGGCAGATGCAGACACTCCAAAGCCCTATTTGTTGCCTCATAAATGATTAACTGCACTGTTTGTACCACTGATTGACCAATCAAGTCACCTGTTCATCATCTCACTCCCCTGTCTTGTTCTCTCTAGCCTTGTTTATTTCTTCCTATAAAAGAGAATTTGTCAGGGCACCTGGGTAGCTCAGTCAGTTAAGCATGTGTATTCTGCTCAGGTCATGACCCCCAGACCTGGGATAGAGCCCTGCATGGAGCCCCATATGGAGCCCAACATTGGGCTCCTTGCTTAGCAGGGAGCCTGCTTCTCCTTCTTCTTCTGCTTCTCCCCTCTACCTCTGGTCGTGTTCACTCTCTTTCCCTCTCAAGTAAGTAAGTAAAAGAAAGAAAAAATAGAATTTTTCTCTGATTCCTGAGATGCCTTCAGATCTCATGTGGGATCATTCTTCCTATTGCAATAATCTTCCTTCCCTGATTGCAACACTCCTTCTTTCCTTATTGCAATCATTCTTCTGAATAAAATCTCTCCTCTCTATGCTCATTTTTCTTTATTTGACAGCATAGAAATATTTTATGTAGAAAATCAGCTGTGAGAAGAAAGCAAATGCACTAAATGTGAGAACTATGCTTTTAGTGTCAGCTTTCTGAAAAGCAGGAAAAAATTAGCTGGCAGAGTATCATATTTACTGAAACAGTCTTGTTCCATGGATACTGTGGTTCATGTATGGACAGAAGAATTGAGAAAGTATTGAAGCACTAGACTTATCTAGAGGAAATTTTCCAGCTATATACTTCAGTTTAATTTCCACCCTTCTCCCCTCCACCACTCTAGACTTTCACGATCTCCCCCAAGGCCAAGGCCAGAAGATTTGTTTGTATCACTTTATTTTGTTTGTTTGTTTGTTTGTTTGTATCACCTTAAATCCCCTCTGAAGATCTTAATATGCCCTTCCTTTCTATAACTCCTGCCTTGGGTTGGGAGCTGGCAGAAGGATCCCAGGAACAGACCACTGCTCGTGGTGGTTGAGCCTGAGCTGCTAGTTCTGTCCTTGATAAAAGGCTTGATGAGAAAATGAACTAGTTAAAAGGGGAGTGGAACAGTGGCTAAAGGAAATGTTATCTCTAGAACTTACTTACAAACAAATCTGGTAGAACGTCCATTGTCAAAAATCATTTGTGAAAAACAGACCTATAAATCTCTTTGAAAGATCTAAGAGTATATTCTTAAAGAGTAATCATTCACATTTTTAAACCCCCCCAAACTCAGCAACTATAATTTTTTCCAAATAAATATATATTTTTGTCATTAAAGTACTTCTATTTTTTAAAATATTTTATGCATTTATTTGTCAGAGAGAGGGAGCACACACAAGCAGGGGGAGTGGCAGGCAGAGAGAGAAGCAGGCTCTCCACAGAACAAGGAGCCCAATCAGGACTCCATCCCAGGACCCAGGGATCACAACCTGAGCTGAAGGCAGATGCTTAACTGACTGAGCTACCCAGGCACACCTCTATTGTTTAAATGACTTTAACATCAATTTTAATGATAATATAACAAATTCTTGACTATAATACCTTGTGTCAGTGTCACCTGTTAATGTTAAATTCCAAAAGTAGAAAATGGTCTGTAGAGGACAATGTTTCATATTTCACTATTTCTTGCATTTAAATGTGAAATCATTTATAATTTTTGGATAAAATAATTATTTTCACACTTTTTAACAGATTTTAAGGATTTGTGAATTGTTTATAATGAAACAATGGATTATTTTGTCAACTACACATATTGAACATACCATTGAACATACCATATTGAGCATACAATTAATTGCAGGCAATGAAAATAACAACAGATAAGAAATGATTTGAATTAGAATGTTAATCTTAAAGGAATATTTTGCAACAAGGCCGATTTTACAATAAAACATGGGAATATTTGCAGAGGTGCCCACAAAATTGTGGATTCAGTTGAGGTCACTTGCTAGTATTTTCTCTGATAAGCATATCATCATAACTATTCTGGGATTTATTCATGATGTCTAGCATGAATTTTGCCTTGTTCATACTCACTTCTACTTAGCGTATTACAACACTACACTCCATGTTGTTTCTGAAAGAAAGAAAAATCCATAAGCAGGAAAATAGTTACATTAGCAGACTTCTGCTGTCCAAACTTCCAATTAATTGACTGGATAAATGGAAAGAAAATATTAATTTTTTCAATATATCAACATAAGGGAGGAAATATTCCTTGACCATTTTAGTGTTCTTGACTAGGTCTGAAAATTAAGCTGACATAGTCATATTAATAGGAGAAAAGCATGCTAATTTATCTGGTATAAGTTTTTCATGACACCAAAGACTTTATAAGGAAATGAAGACATAAAGACACTTAAACCCAAGTATTTTTATGCTAGGTTTGATGAAAAGTTGACAGTTATGGAGAAAAATAAGAAGTCAAGGAAAAACGAGAAGAAACCTATTAAAGGTTATTTGGATTATTTGGATTATTCTCAGGGCTTTTTTGGATTTGAAGATAAGAGTGGTCCTTTTCTTCAGGTACAGAACAGACACCTATCACATGCTGGTTTTATGATCTGTTCCAGGAGATAGGAAGGGGAGAAGGTCAAAGTAGAAACTTCTCTTCTGCTGCTAAACTCCTTCACTTTAAAATATACTAAAATATAAAATATACTAAAATATGCCATATTTTGGGGTACTATATCCTGAACTCTTATCAAAAACTACTTAAAGCTTTTATTTCTTTTATTATCATTAACTCAACCTGCTTCTAAGTTTTTTAATCTCCAAATATGCCCAATATTAAGTTTCAATTTCCTTCCAAATCACACATTGTAATACTGTTCTTTAAGTCTGTCTCTGATACCATCTTCAATCTTTAGATTAAGTCATTAGCTAATTTCAGAGGCTATACCCAGATTCTGAAAAATAAGATTTTCATGCATTGTTAAAGATCCCCGTTAGCTTAATCATGGAAAGAATATACACAACTCTTAAGACTGAAGTCTTCACAGGTAGTTCTTCAAGCAAGGCTTGAGCTAGGAACACAATAATAGGTCTTCTGTTTCCTAGAATGTCACTAACGTGCTTGAAACTTCATGCTGGATCTTCATAGTAGTGCCATCCAGTTTCTTCAAGTAATCTTACACATAGCATCCAGGTCAGGGAAATACATCTTCTTCTTCTTTTTTTTTTTTTAATTTTTTAATTTCTTTTCAGCATAACAGTATTCATTGTTTTTGCACAACACCCAGTGCTCCATGCAAACCGTGCCTTCCCTAATACCCACCACCTGGTTCCCCAACCTTCCACCCCCCACCCCTTCAAAACCCTCAGATTGTTTTTCAGAGTCCATAGTCTCTCATGGTTCACCTCCCCTTCCAATTTCCCTCAACTCCCTTCTCCTCTCCATCTCCCCATGTCCTCCATGTTATTTGTTATGCTCCACAAATAAGTGAAACCATATGATAATTGACTCTCTCTGCTTGACTTATTTCACTCAGCATCATCTCTTCCAGTCCCATCCATGTTTCTACAAAAGTTGGGTATTCATCCTTTCTGATGGAGGCATAATACTCCATAGTGTCTATGGACCACATCTTCCTTATCCATTCGTCCGTTGAAGGGCATCTTGGTTCTTTCCACAGTTTGGCAACCGTGGCTATTGCTGCTATAAAAATTGGGGTATAGATGGCCCTTCTTTTCACTACGTCTGTATCTTTGGGGTAAATACCCAGTAGTGCAATGGCAGGGTCATAGGGAAGCTCTATTTTTAATTTCTTGAGGAATCTCCACACTGTTCTCCAAAGTGGCTGCACCAACTTGCATTCTCACCAACAGTGTAAGAGGGTTCCCCTTTCTCCACATCCTCTTCAACACACGTTTTTTCCTGTCTTGCTAATTTTGGCCATTCTAACTGGTGTTAAGGTGATATCTCAATGAATTTTAATCTCCCTGATGGCTAGTGATGAACATTTTTTCATGTGTCTGATAGCCATTTGTATGTCTTCATTGGAGAAGTGTCTGTTCATATCTTCTGCCCATTGTTTTATATGATTGTCTGTTTTGTGTGTGTTGAGTTTGAGGAGTTCTTTATAGATCCTGGATTTCAACCTTTTGTCTGTACTGTCATTTGCAAATATCTTCTCCCATTCTGTGGGTTGCCTCTTTGTTTTGTTGACTGTTTCCTTTGCTGTGCAGAAGCTTTTGATCTTGATGGACTCCCAAAAGTTCATTTTCACTTTTGTTTCCTTTGCCTTTGGAGACATATCTTTTTTTTTTTTTTAAGATTTTATTTATTTGACAGAGATAGATCACAAGTAGGCAGAGAGGGAGAGAGAGAGAGAGAGGGAGAACGAAGGGGGCTCCCTGCCTAGCAGAGAGCCCGATGCGGGACTCAGTCCCAGGACCCTGAGATCATGACCTGAGCTGAAGGTGGAGGCTTAACCCACTGAGCCACACAGGAAGCCCCTGGAGATATATCTTGATGGAGGACCATTCCATGCTCTTGAATTGGAAGAATAAACATTGTTAAAATGTCTCTACTGCCTAGAGCAATCTATACTTTTAATGCCATTCCGATCAAAATTCCACCAGTATTTTTCAAAGAGCTGGAGTAAATAATCCTAAAATTTGTATGGAATCAGAAGAGACCCTGAATTGCTAAGGAAATGTTGAAAAACAAAAACAAAACTGGGGGCATCATGTTACCTGATTTCAAGCTTTACTACAAAGCTGTGATCACCAAGACAGCATGGTACTGTCATAAAAACAGACACATAGACCAGTGGAACTGAGTAGAGAGCCCAGATATAGACCCTCAACTCTATGGTCAAATAATCTTTGACAAAACAGGAAAAAATATACAGTGTAAAAAAGACAGTCTCTTCAATAAATGGTGCTGGGAAAACTAGACAGCTATATGTAGAAGAATGAAACTCGACCATTCACTTACACCATACACAAAGATAAACTCAAAATGGATAAAAGACCTCAACATGAGACAGGAATCCATCAGAATCCTAGAGGAGAACATAGGTAGTAACCTCTTTGATATCAGCCACAGCAACTTCTTTCAAGATATGTCTCCAAAGGAAATACATCTTCTAATAGTTATTGTGGAAAAGGATGAAGCTTCTCTTTGTCCCCACAATGTAAATGTAAAATATTTATTTTCATTACATTATTTCTTATTAGAGATGAAAAAACTAGCCTTAAGAATGTTCATAATCAGGGACCATCCCTATATGTGTGAAAGAAGTCAATTCCACATGATTTTCATGTCTAATGATGAGGTAGCCATGTTTTTTCTTAAAGGAAAATAATGTACTATTAAACATGAAAGGTAGTCAAAGCCCACCAACACCCTAGGCCATTCTCCTCTAATGATCTTGCCTTTCATCCTACCTGAACTCTTCACATAGCTATACTTTACAACCTATGATCTCAATTATTATAGTCAGAAAGATCTTTCCCCAGTTACCTCTATGGCTCATTTCCTTGTGGTATTCATTTAAATGTCACCTCAGTGAAATCTACATAAAGGTCTGTTTTAAGACTGCTTCCTCCCCAAACCTTTTCCTTTCCATAATTTCTAGGTCTTTGCTTGATTTTTTTAATAGCACTTACCTCCATATAATATACACATATGGGTATACATATGCACATATTTGTGTGTGTATTTATCTCATTTAGTGTCTGTCTCTCTCCCCAAACCCCATCCCTTTCACAAGACACATATGCATACACATACAAATACACACCCTGGAAAATAAGCACTACATGGATAGAGATTTTAGACTATTCTTTTGATTCCAGAGTCTCCAGTGTTTAGTACAATACTGGATAATAGCCTACACTGAATAAATATTTGTTGAAAAAGTAATTCTAATTTGCTTTTCCCTGTGTAAATAGAGATAATGTTTGACTCATCAATAAGGTTATAACTAGAACATATCAAACATTCTACTGAAGTCCCTTTGGGTAAGTTGGCTAACAAAACTGGTTGTCTTTTCATAAATATGTTGGTATAAAAATAATCATACTGAATTGTGGCTATGTTGGCATTCAACTTTTTTACTTCTTACAAATCCTCTCATTTAAAATAAGGGTTGGTTTAAGGTCTTGAACTGGGAAACTACTGGAGATTAATGTCATATATTCATTCTTTTTTCTGTTCTTACTTCTATAAGTAAGTGGAAATAATGATCACAAGAGAGGAAAATATTACTAGGGTAGAGCTTGTGATGTAAGTCATAACAGGTGGGCACATTTAAGGGTTAAGATTTACTAATAGTGAGACACCTAGTAGAGGAACTAGATTGTCAGCATCAATAAATTAAGATTGGAGGGATGAGACACTATGGTCACTGTTCTGCTATGTGTCAATCCCATCTCTTAATATGCACTCTCTCTACAGTTTATATGGAAATGATACAAAATTGATTCAGAGGAACCTCATTATGAGCTAAACACTATTGTCCTATGTGTCTCTGGAGCATTTTTCTTGGCAGCATCTGATGTTTTTGAAAACGTAATGGATTTAACATGACCTCCTCTCCTCCCATCTATTAGCATCATTCACATTTTCATCAATTAAGTTTCTTGTGAGGCTTCTCTCTTTGGTGATGTTGAGTTATGCAGGGATCAGTTCAAAGACAGTGGTTGAGGAGAAGCAAGTGGTTTGAGAATAAAGATTTATCTCCAGAAACACATCTTACCTAATGTTTCCTATCATTTTCATCTGTAGAATTATAAATTTTCATAGCAAAACAAACAGTGAATAAATTATGACACATAAGAATAATACAAACATAGCTTTATTATAATGTCATGGTCATTTTTAAAATTTTGTTTTTATAAAATAATAATATTGGAGAAAACCCAGTCTAAAGAAAATAGAAATTGCAGAATAAATTCATAGACTTGGTTACCTTAAAAGAATACGATAATGTTTTATTAGAGAATAGTCATAAGAATAATGTCCAGAAATTTCTGAGGCAAATAGAATATGCCATAAGATTAATCTTAATGGTATAATTTTATCTAGTTTCATTGCATGGTAGTGGGTGGAATGGTGCTGTTATAAGGTAAAAGAAAGTGATTTTGCTGTTAGGTAATAATTCATATGCTTCACATCAACACACAAAATCTGGCCTATTATGCTTAATTAATATCTGACAAACATGTTTGAAACTCATTTATTAGAAAATTAAATTTAGGTAAATATGTAAAAATTTAAATAATAATTATATTATACATTATGTAGCCTGTGAAAAGAAATACCACCATCCCTAATTTATATTGTATTGTAGCCATGCTTCTTTGCGCAGGAGGAAGTGATAATTTAGGGAAGTTCCATTTATATCTAAGAATCTCATATTTATGCAACATGGGTATATTACTGTTACAAAGAAGGGAGGCAGAACTAGAGGGACAGTGAAGTTTATTTAGAAAGTCTCAAGAGAAAACACTAATTTAAGCCAGGCTTCTTAGATTTTTTTAAGTAGTCAGAAGTACATTAGCCATGGAGAAAATTTTGAAACTAGAGAAAATGGATAAAAGGAAATTCTACAAGAAGAAAAAAAAAAAGAAAAAGGCAGAGGAGAGGGCAGATGAAGACATACCTCAAATACAGAGGAAAGCACATTATCAGATTCAAGCTTTGGTGTCTATTAGCAAACTGATTGTTGTAAAAGTGACTTAAACCCAACACTCACATCAATGAACAGTAGGATCTATAGTGCAACCCATGGAGAGTTGCCCTTAGCCAGTGCTTGATGGCCTCAGAGTTCCAGTGGTCTTTCCCATTAATGCCTTCAGTAACTTTCCTCCTGACTCATGAAGCAGCCTATTCCAAGGGAACTGTAAAGGGGTATAGTTATTTAAAAATAGAAAATCAGCTTGGAAAACAGAAAGTGGAATTGATCTTTGGTAACATTTCTTTTTACTACTTTAGTTTCAATAATTAGAGATAATGCTGTAAAATTTACAAAATATGACCAAATAAATAAAAAGATTGGCAGATTCTCTCTTTGACCAAACTCTACTCAGGTTTATCCGAGCTCTTTTTCAACTAGACTCTATTCTTGAGCAAGTCCTTAAGAGAAAAACTTTACCAAAAATCTTACTGGATCAGTTTATCCAGAATCTCCCACCCTTAATATTCTAATAACCTTCAATATGACCAAATTTCTCATCCCCTCTATCCCCCAGGTGAGTGAGACCTGATGACACCCACCTGCCTTCAGCAGGAATTCCATTTAGTCAGGCACCTAGGTGGCTCAGTTGGTAAAGCATCTGCCTTTGGCTCAGGTCAGGATCCCAGGATACCCTGGGCTCCCTGCTCAGCAGGGAGTCTGCTTCTCCGTTTCCTCTGCCCCTCACCTTGACTCATGCTCTCCCTGTCTCCCTCTCAAATAAATAAAATCTTTTTTTAAAAATTTTTAATGTTTTAAATTATTTTTTAAAGATTGTATTTATTCATCAGAGAGAGAGAGAGAACATAAGCAGGGGGAGAGGCAGAGGGAAGGGGAGAAATAGATTCCTCGCTGAGCTGGAACCCTGACATGGGGCTCCATCCAAGGGCCTGGAGATCACAACCTGAGCCAAAGGCAGACACTTAACCATCAGAGCCACCCAGGTGCCCCAATAAAATATATATAAAAATTCTATTTAATCAGAATCCACTTCATACCTTCATGTTTCCTTTTAGAAAATAATTTTCCATCCACCAATCTCTCCCCATTCTTCTCCTTGGTTACAAATTCCCACTTTTCCATGTCGTATTTGAGTTGAGCCTGATTTCTCTTTCCTACTGTAAAAACCCACTGCAGTAGTCTTGAATAAAACTATTCCCAAGAAAGGGAATGGAATTAAAAAGGTGGATTACAGATAATTTGAGTGATTTTCATATTTATTGATTAACGTGTTCTTTTTGAAATTGAAAATAATAATTAAAAAAAAAAAACAGAAAAAAAAGCCAAGGGGTCTTTGGTTTGATTATTCTTTTCTGTAATTTTCCATGGTTTATACTCTCTAAACATCATATAAATAGCTATGATTTTATAATGTGAGTTAGAGTAACAATAACAGAAGTGAATTAAGATGCTCTGCCATATAAGTACCATAATTAAAATCAAGAGAGGGATAAATTTAATTCTGTTCCCTTTCACTTAGATAACCCAGCAGAGAATGGAATGATGCTTAGAAAGTTTTGCTGCTAGATTAAAGGGGAATTTTACTTTCAAATATTTTTACCAGAGCTTTGTGTTGCTAAAGTTGGAGTTCTACAGTAAATTAATCTCTGCTTAATGGAACCTTTAATGAGTTTTTGCCTATATGAAAGTAACCCTCCAATCTGAGTCCTTGGAAGGAAAATTGTTCTACATAGGAAAGTGTGAGAAATTTTGCACTTCAGAAAAATGGGGCAGAGGTCAGAGGACTCTGGAGATGAAAGGGTGAGTCCTCTACAAGGAAAATCTATTATTATTAATTTGCATGCTTCCCCTGTGCTAGAGTCCTCTGTGTTGTCCTTACATTATCAGAAATTGTCTGTAGTACACAACTATCGTTTGTAAGGATTTATTACAGAAAATCAGAGTGAAAGGATCTGTATTTCTTATTTTAGTCCTTACAGAGGGAAAAGGTAAGTCAGTCTCTGTGAATGAGCCTAGTGTTTTTTTCAAGTGAACTGAGAGACCCAAGGCTCTGAGGTATCTACCCAGCCCACCCCAGGACATCACCAGAGGTTCTTAGCCTCATCACAAGAAAGAATTCAAGGATGGACCAGGCAGTATTTGAGTGGTGCAAGGGAAGAGTTTATAAAAGAGAGAGTACACTCTCAGGATGTGAGGGTGGGCAAGCTCCAGGGACAGCTGACCCCAGGGTTTGGGTCTCTATCCTTTATTGACAGTTGTTAACTAGGGGATGGAATATTTATTACTTAGGGCAGGAATTTTTTTGGGAATCAGAGTTTTATGCCTTTCCTTCCTTACTTGATCAGGGTTTCTGGCCTTCTTTGTCCTGGGTCTGTATGGTTTGTTCTGGCTTCTTGTGGCTTTGTTTCTGGAATGCTGCCAAGACAGGTCTCTAACTTGCTGGCTAGTGTGTGATGACTCTCCCTTTCCTGGTCTCCTGGCATCATGTTAAGGACAAACTAGATGCTTACTCTGAGAGTGTGGTATTATATATCCAGCAGAAGCAGATCACAGGAATACAACAGAATACAACAGAAAACCTCAGAGTAATAGCAGTGATATTGTAGTGGAAGGGAATATCGCAGTTTCCTTTTTCTGAAATTCAAATATTGAAATTAAAAGTGACAATTGTTTTGGTTATTTATAAAACAGTTAATCCTTGAGTTGGTAAAGGAAAATTTCACAGTTAATGTCCAGTTATGATTCATAAACCTAGAAATATATAATCTAGAAATCAGAAAGAAACTCACAACAAGAGCTTTGCAAAGTGAGGGGGTTTTCTAGACCAAAGGGAACAGGAACAAGAAGTTATACTGGGAATTCCCTGATTGGTTAAAGTAGGGTTGCTTTCCATACATGGAACAAATGGAAGTCTTGGAGCTAGGTCAGGTCATTTGTGCTGAGTAGGCAAGCATTTATTGGTAATCCTAAGACTTCCTTTCCTGGAAAGCAGAGCATCAAAATGTATTTAAATTTTGGTTTATGAATATTGAGTTTAGCATAAGTGACTCCACCTTGGAGGGTGGATCGTGATGTGAGCTTAATCTCAGAACCCTGTCTGTGATCATAACCTGAGCCAAAATCAGAAGTCAGACATTCAACCAATGGAGCCACCCAGGTACCTCTTTAGGTTTTGATTTCTTAATTTTCAGGCATTTATAGGCTTAAGGTTGGTTTGCTAACACAGGCTGCTAGGGCATTAGAACCAGCTCGGTCTTAGAGACTCCTTGTTTAACTAATTTAACAATACCATTGCTAAGTCAAGTTAAATTTCATCTAGTGATTATCATAGACCAGTCACTGCATTGAGGACATACATTAAATGTATCATCTAAATTAATTCTCAGAACTACATTATCAATAATTTATTATGAACATGTCCATTTTACAGAAAGGAAAGTAAAAATAAAGAGAGCTTAAAAAAGTCGTTCAAGGTCAAAGTAGAGTCAAATGGCAGATTGATTTCTTATTGTTAAAGTATTTCTCTGTCCTCTGACAAACTATTTCAGACATCACATTGAGCTCTTAGTTTTCTTGATCAAGTTTAAGGTACAGGATTTACATGCCTAAAGGCTAAAGAGTTAAGTACAGAGAATTTTGACTCTGAGTCAATCTGATATTCTGGGAGCAGAAAACATTTTTAACTTAATTTTAATTTTTAAATGAGTATAAAAACAATTTGAACTAAATTATTTTTTAATAGATGTGGCCAATTTTAAAGACACATCATTACTTGCTAAGCATGACTTTTTCTAGTCCCTTAAAAAAATGTCCTTATAATTGATCCTTCTTATTGCTTAGATAAATTTAAAAGACCATATGATGCCAAATCATGTTTGAATTATGAATTTCAGTTATGGTATCAACAGCTTAACATATACAGCCTATTTATCTTCACATATTTCTAATAGGTAACCCACTTAATGAAAAAAAAAGTATTACTATACACGAGTAATTCAAAGGTGAAGAAGAAAATTTATATAAAGCATCTGATAAAATAACTGATATAATTAAAATTTTTCTGCTAGAAATTTGGATTATATTTGTCCTTAACCCTGACTTATAAAACCATGTATGAAAGCAGCAAATAGTCACTAATTCTTTATGGTTAATATGTTGTTTGAAGGTGCTGATACCTTATTCATGAGGGATAATTACAGGGAGATTTCATATTCAGAAAGTTATTTGGGGGGTTTATTTCCTCTTCCTTAAAATAGTCTATTGTTATTAAATTGAACATTTCATCCCTTGTATATAAAATAGATAAAAAGAAAATGAGGTCATTTTGCTGGAATAAAATAAAACATGTAATCAGGGAAAAGATTAGAAAACATTTTAGAATAAAATGGTTGGTTACCTTGGAGTATTAAAAAATCATCACACTTTCAACATCTGTTAATAAAATCTTAGAAATTATAAAAATATCTTAGTATAATTTTATGTATAAATATCTGTGTCTGTGTGCTGTATTTTGTAAAGTGAATTAGCAAATTGCCAAGTAAAATTTAGATATGGGCAGAAGCCATGCTAATTTGCATATCAAATTAAGGTATGATGAGAAAGGAACAGATGATGACTGTTTTTCTGTTTTGATTTTAAATGTTTGCAAATGTGCAATTCTATATTGCTCCTAATTTGTGCGTATTTTCAATAGATTTAAACTTAGGAATAAATCAGCTAATGAAGACATCCAATGAAGGGAAAAGAAAGTCTAATTTCTAAAAATGGCAACATGTTTATGCTGTATAAATATTCAATATGGATTATTTTGGCTAAAACACTTATATCTGAAAAAGTATGGGTTTGGAATCCCTTTCACCCTGATCTTAGAATTTATTTCATTTTATTCAGTTTTGTGGCTCTAGCTCAGGACATTCATTCACCCATTTAAGAAGCAAATATTTATGGAGCTTCTATCATATATCAAGCAGTATACTATATACTAGGAAATAACAAAAAACACAGATGTAGAGCAAAGTCTTACTGTTTCTTGGACATTCAAAACATTATTATCAATGGATGGAGAAATGCATGAGCTGAGGGTCTGAAGCAATCACTTTTTCATGTGACTTCCAATATGCAACATTACACTTGGCTTTTATTTTCCATTTTATTTTATTTTATTTATTTTCGGTGTTCCAGCATTCATTGTTTATACACCATACCCACTTGGTTTTTGCCTGTAATGACAGTGACATCTACCGTTGACTGTAGCCCTACATGTTCCCTTTTTAGGTCTCACTCTTGTCACATAGCACTTGAAAATCTTACAAATTTTATTCTTTCAGTAATACATTTTATTTGGATTTATTCCTATCTTCATTTACTTATTCTCTAAATTTTTATTAACCACCTACTCTGCTCTGGAAATTTGTTGGACCTTGGAATCCATGTCATTATCAATTACAGTAACATAAGTAGTCTGGATCTGAGGACTCAGTAGGGATTCCACAAGACCAGACAAGAGAGTTCTTGGCTTCCCACATGATAGAAATCAAACACAAGCCAGGAGGAAGTTTACAATATGCAACCTATTTATCTTCACATATTTATAATAGGTAGCTCATTGGATGAAAAAAAAAAAAGTATTACTATACATGAGTAATTCAAAGGTAAAGAAGAAGATTTATGTAAAGCAGCTATATAAATTCAATAAACTCTATATAAAGAGTTTATTGAATAGCATAAGTGATAGAGCATAATAGTTGGAGTGTCTTGGAGACTCAGGAAAGGAAACGTGACTCTCATCATCATTTGGGATTAAGAGTTTATATTGGAAAGGAATCTAGGATAAATGTTCCTCCAGGAATCCAGGGGAGGGTCCAATCAAAAGTTAGTGTCAGTTGAACAATAGGTGTCACTCTGGAAATCACTAATGGTAAAGAGGTACTGATGCCAGCATCCACTAAGGTTTGTTTAAAGTTAGTATTTTTGGAACGTGTTTGGGATACAGTTCTTGTCAGGTGTTTGGGGGCCTAGGACAAAACTCAGAATAACTAACTTTCTTGCTTCCCTTTTGGAGTGGGAACATAGCTTCTTTGGTTTACTCAGATGTAAGATGAAATATAGAACGTGAGTAAATGGGGTCTAACAGAGAAACAGCAGAAATAGAGTCTTTCTAGAATGGAGTCCCTTCAGTTTCTCTATCTTAACAGAAGTGAGTAAAAAGCACAGATCTGAGGTAACTAATTTGTGAAACATTGAACACTAAAGAAAAAAATTGGGTAATTACAAAAGCTCAAATTATCTTGAGTTAAAAACAAAATGGGCCCTGAAAAAAAGTTAGGAATTATCTAGAAGAGAGCTGGTAGGTGCTGGCTGGTGAGGAGTATACAAAAGAATTTTCCAAAGAATACCAAATATAAAATATTGGAAGGCAGGAAAAAGAAGATAAGGATCTAAAAGAAAGTTTATGTGTAGAATTGACAAAAAAGGGAAATTATGCAAAAGAAGGTCAGAAAGGCAGGTTAATATTCTGTCACATGAAGCCCCTACTTTGCCCCCTTTGGATTTGAGAGTTCCGTGAAGAAAACAATAATGCCTTTTCCTTTGCTACTCTATTCCTATCACCTAGCATAATCCCTGGAAGATGGCCAGCGCCCCATAAGTATCTGTCAAGTGAGAAATAAAGAAATGCTCAGTGTTTTCTGAACTAAGCAACAAAGCAACAATTTTTAGATTGACTATTAATATAGGTTTATTCGTAGGCATAAGGATATCCACCTACAAAGAGTGGTGTCAATATCTTGTTTCTGCTTTGGTTTAGTAATCTACATCTTTCATTTGTGAATTTGCTTTTTATGTTCCTGTAATAATTCTTTACATGGAATTAAGAGACTTGTCTATTTTTGTTATATAAATATATTAAAAATATGATCTACATATGTTTCTAGACATTATTTAAAATTCCCTAGGTATATTTTCTTGATTATATTGCTAAATTAGTAAACCCTTTGCTCTCAATCACATACATTTTAAGATGAAAAAAATATTTAAGGTGAAAACAACTTCCCTCCACATTTTAAAGCTGTTAGCTGCCATAATGTTTCCCATCACAAAACCAATATATGTCCTACCTCTTAAGTGCTAAATTTATTCTGTAAGTGTTTCATGCAAATTTTTAAGAAAATATGCAGCATTGTGCTCATTTTCACAATTGTTCTTAAGATTGTAGAAACACTTACACCTTATATAATTGTTAACAATTGCCAGTGTTTAAATGATTAGGAAATAAAAAGTTCTAAACTCATGATTCCTTGTTGGACCTCAGAGAGTGAATGACCTCCACCATATTTGTAAAATACGAAAGGTCAGTATGTGCACACATTTTCTGGTCAGCAAAGAAAGTTCATGTATTTTTTATTACATTTCCTAATGGGTCTGTCACCTTTCTCATACACACACACACACACACACACACACACACACACACACACACACGCAAATTAAGGACCATTGCGGTAAAAAAGGAGGTTTTTGGGTTTTTTTTTTTCAGGTTCTATAAATAGACAAAGCTTTGCTTTAGAAAATGCACCACCCCTCACATCCTTAGGTATTCTTGAAGCTACTTTCTCATTAAAACCAAGCAATGGAAGATGAGGTTGAACCAATGAAGTAAATTCCACCATCTATTGCATTACTTTGATAATGTAAAGAAGCATTCATCCCTTTGGTTTTAATTAATACTAGTTTCTAATTTGGTCAGAGAACAATAGTCTTTAACCAGACGTTTTTAGACAAATGACTTACCTCAGCTTATCCATATTCCCGATGGGGCCGTAACCACAAGAATGTCATTAATAATTACCTGTCAGGACCACTTAGGGCAGTCTTAAATAATTAACACATTATCACTTTTGCAGAGTCATCTTTTAGTGTCTGGATAACCACATTTTTGTACTCTCAGTCTATTGTTTTTCTTTCTCTTGATTCTCTAGACTCCTTGTAATTTTTTTTTTTTCTTTATTTTTTTTTGTGTTTTTTTTTTGTTGGTTTTTTTTTTTTTTTTTTTTTTTTTTTTTTTTTTTTCTGTAATGCTAGGCACCCTGCTACCACAACCCTTTTTAGAAAAGGCTTTCAGGAACTTTTAGAAAACGACAAGCTTGTCTATTATCCATGGAGCTGTTCTCTGCTGTCCTCATGTACAAAGTGAGTTTGAGCATTGAGTATAGGAAGAGAACAAAGAGCACTTTTGCTTTTTCCACACGCTGCAGGCTTGAACCCTGTAGAGACAAAGTGGAGGAAATTAGGCAGGTTATCTATAATATAGCATAAATAAATGCTAATAGTATTTCCAAATCATCATAGAGTAGTAGGCTTTCAGCTGTTTGAAGTATTTTTATAAGTAAAAATTACCTGTTAGCACTTGGGATCTGAAAACCTGCAGTCTCTGTTGCCTGGTTTCAGGGGCTTTATTATAAACTAAAGTGTTTACTTGTAAAAGATTCTGCAAAGCAATCAGGGTTGCAGCAGGTCTCCATTTGTCAAGGTATTACAACTGTTACTTATAAAACAAAATAATCAATAGAATTCTTTGACTTCCTTACTTCAATTAAAATCCATAGATGTGGAAGGAGGGAAAAATGCATCCTATACTGTCAAGTCAGCAGTTCTGTGATAGTTCATTAAGTAATTATACAATCTGATCTAATCAAAGAATATTTGGTAGAGTTCCTTTTTTTTAAATGTGAACCTAAAACACGTCAAAAATAATATTTTGTAAGAATTTACAGTGTGATATTACATATAATAACATATCCCCAGATTTAATGAGCTTTAAAATTTTATCTTTCATCTTTTTGAAAAATGGGATCATCCTAAACAAGTAGCTATACTTTTTTTCTAAAAATAAACTACCTTTATACTACCATATACCTTATGCTATCATATACCCCACACCAAGTTTCCCCTATTTATATTAGTATGGTACACTTATTACAAATAATAAACTAATATTGATACATTATTATTAAGTAAAGTCTATATTTTTATTCAGGTTTCTTTAATTTGTACTTAATGTCCTTTCTTTTTTTTTTCATGATTTGGTCTGCGGCACCACATACATTTAGTAGTCATCTGTCCTTAGGCTCCTGTAGGCCATGACAGTTCCTTAGAATTTCCTTGATTCTGATGACCTTGACAAGTTTGTGGAGTACTGATCAGGTATTTTGTAAAATGTCCTTCTAATGACATTTGTCTGATTATTTTTTTCATGATTAGAATGGGATGATGGGTTTTGGGAAGAAAGATCATAAAATACCTTTCTTGTCACATGATATCAAGGGTACCAACTAATAGATAAGTCCAATAGACTTACTACTAATGATATTAGTCTTGACCATGTGGTAAAGGATATTTATCAGACTTCTCCACTGTCAAGTTACTCCCCACCCTTTGTTCATACTGTACTCTTTAGAGTACATAGCATGTAGTTTACATTGGGAGTTACGCTCTTCCTCCATGAGAGCAGAATCTATAAATTATTTTAAAATCTTCTGCAAATGAGATTTGTCTCTTCTTTTCCATTTTTATTTTTAGTTATCAAACATTTTTATGTCAGTATGCATTCATGGATACTTATTTTATATTTTAGGTTATAATCCAAAACAACTTTATGTATTTGGTTGCTCACATTATTCAAGTTTTGGCTCTTCAATGGGAGCTATTCAGCTCCCAGTGAAGTTCCCAAGGCTCTTATCTTCCTTTGATATGACCTCATTATTATGTTTTTGTTGTTGTTGTTGTTGTTTTCCTAGCACCTCCTTACTTCTGACATTGCAAGATATCCCATGATTATTTTATATTTATCTGTGCCAGTCCTAAAATCAGCCATTTCTCCAAGTAGTCCTAATTCTGCTTTTCCATTCCTGAATTTATTTTTAAGACCAAGTCCGTATTGAATCATGGAGATTCAATTTGTTTTTATTGTGCTATATTCCATTTTATACATATATAATATTCTGTGTGTTCCTTTGTTTTATAATATATGGGTTATTGAGAAAAAATAGTGCAATCACTCTTCTTAGAAATAAGATTTTGGGGGGTGTCTGCGTGGCTCAGTCAGTTAAGCATCTGCCTTTAGCTTAGGTCATGATAACAGGGTCCTGGGATTGAGTCTCCATCCCCAGCTCCCTGCTCAGAGCTCTTCTTCTCCCCTTCCCTTCCCCCATGCCCCTCTTGTGTTTTCTTTCTCTCTCTCTCTCTTAAATAAGTAAAATCTTTTAAAAAATAAGATTTTGAGTATTTGTGAATGTTTCTTCAAATTTTAAATTTAGGAAAGAAATTACTGGGTTAGGAGGCCTAGCCATTTTTAATTTTACTAGAATATATGTCAATGCATCACAGAAATGTTATGTCAGTGTTTCCTGTTTTAGCAGAGCCCTAAGACTTCATCTTATGGCATTTGCAGACTTTTTCTGTAATCTGATGTGTGAAAAGTCGTCTGTTATTTTCTTTTTTTAAAAAAGATTTTATTTATTTATTTATTTGACAGACAGAGATCACAAGTAGGCAGAGAGGCAGGCAGAGAGAGAGGAGGAAGCAGGCTCCCTGGTGAGCAGAGAGCTGGATATGGGGCTCCATCCCAGGACCCTGGGATCATGATCTGAGCCAAAGGCAGAGGCTTTAACCCACTGAGCCACCCAGGCGCCCCTGTTATTTCCTTTTCTATTTCTCTAATTGCTGGTTGTTAAATATCTATGCATACAAATTTTAAAAATTCCTGTTGAAGTCCTAATGAAGGTCAAAATTTATCTAAATTTTTACTGACAGTTACAAAATTTTACTTCTAAAACACAAATATTTAAAATACCTAGAAATTCTTATTGTGCGTGGTATAAGCTTGGAATCAAATTTTATTCCTTTCAATTTGGAAATCCAGTTGTCTTAATACTATTTATTTTATAATTGATGATATTCCCACTTACTTTTATGCTGATCCTGCTTGTACCAAGTTTTCATATACATGTTTGTTTCTTTGGAGGCTCTTTGTCATACCACATCAATATATTTGTCTCTTATTCCAATAGAATAATGTTAATATGTTTTCACAATAAATCTCAATAACTGGAAGATTTTTTTCCATCCAATTATCTCATCTGTTCCTAGATTTTTTTTTCTCCATTTTTTTAAGAATTAATTTTGTCAAGTACTATCAAATTATACACCTGCATTCTTTTTGGAACTGCAACCCAATTATGAAATTTGAATGGAAATATTGTTTTTACAATATCGCATTAGTTATTTTTGCTATTTAATAAATTACCACTGACTTAGTAGCTTAAAATGACATTTATTTGCTCAGAGTTCTGTACGTCAGAAATCAGCATGGCATATCTGGGTTCACTGCTCAGGAGATTTCAAGACAAAAATCAAGATGTCCAGGATGATTTTTTGTCTAGAGACTTGGAAGAAATTTTCTTCCTAGTTCATTCTTGTTTATGGAAGAAGTAAATTCCTTGAGGTTGTAACATGGAGGCCCCATTTTCTTGCTGACTGTGAGCTGGGGCCATTCTTGGACCTTAGAACCTACCTCTGTTCCTTGCCACATAGCACCCACTAACTTCAAGATCACAATAGCATATCAAATACTTCTCACACTTCAGCTTTCAGACTTCTTAGTTTTGATCCCTAAACCCACATTTAAAGGGGACATGTGATTAGCTCATTTGGAAAATATCCATAACTTAACATCACCTGATTTGGGACCTTAACTGCATCTGAAAAAATCACTTCACATCCCTAAATTGTATCTAGTCTAAATGAGCTTAGCTTAGTTCAAATATATATGTCCTTCTTGTAGTCCCCAAGATAATTCAAGTCAATTACGCCAAGAGTCCAGAAGTCCAGAGTCATCTGATAACTTATGTTGAGATGAAGACTCAACTGTGGAAGCAAGTGTATGTGTGCATATACTTGCGTGTGCACATGCGTACACACACACACACACACACACACACACACACAATTGAAGCCTTAGAGAGATAACTCTGCTTACTCTTGAGATATGTAGATATCACCCAAACAGACAAGGTCAGATGACTAGTCTGTTCCCATCACTTACAAAGCAGAAGGACAGTAGAACTAGGGAATAATTACCTCAAGAAGCATTTGTGCTTTGCAAATGCAAGTTTGCTTTCCATTGGCAACTGGTTCCTCCACTGGGTTAATAATATACATACTCTGCATAAAGTCATTCTTTGCATGTAATCTTGTGCTTTCTCCCATATTTGGGGGAGTCAAGAGTGGAAAATTAGGGAGATAGTAAAAGTCTGGAGTGATAGAAATACATGAAGGTTTCCACCTTTCCTTTTTTATCTCCGATCTGATCTCTCAGGCATTTGGGAATATTGGATTTTATCATGTGTTAAGGAGTAGATAATATCAACTTGAATGTATTGCTTTCTCCTGACTATCTATCATGGCTCCAACCTGAGCCTACACTTATTACTTTACATTTTTTCTTGTGATACTCATTTCCAAATTCAAACATTTGAGTGGGTGACTCAGAGTGACTCATAAGCACTATGCTGGTTGTTATTGCTCCAGTGTGGTACAAAATAAATGAAATCTCACTACCAAAAATCATATGAGTGAAGAATGTGCCTCCAATTTCTGGAAACTTGCCAGGGTGACCACCTAAGGAGTGAGTCAGTAGCTATGATACTTCAAGAAATAGATGTTTGCTAAAAACCATAAAAGCCAGGGAAAGACCGTTGTACATATTTTAACGGCCGTACATTTGGATTTTCCCAAGAAGATTGTCACACAGGTTACCCTGATTTTGTTGGTCTATCCTCATAGAGCCTGGCCTTTTCTACTATTTTATGATGACGTATTTTCCTTAGATACTAAATGAGGCAGGGGGAGAGCAGTAGCCATTCCAGTATCTTTTAAAGACTCAACTCTGCTTATAGATCTTACCAGCTTTCTAGTGTACTTCATTAGGCAGTATCACTCTTTCCTTTGAAACAAACCCATGCCAAAAATAGTCTTAGATTTCTAAACTAACCACAGTGTCATGTTGGACAGATCCCCACTATATGGGATGACAGGAATTTCCTAGATTTTGAAGTTTAGGAGAATTTTGAAATACTGATCACTCAGTCATTCCAAGTTATTTAGGGACCCCTTGCAACCTCTCATAACTACCTTCTGGCCCTCATGTGAAAAAATAAACTTCTTGTAAAATGTGATTATAGTACAGTATAGTGTCAGATATGGTCTTATTTCATATTGTTGGGAAAGCTCCAGGTATTCATCATAATATTCCCTTTCCTGTGTGCCAATCATTGCATTCTCCCATGTTTTCTGCAGGGTACCATAGGGGATGACAGAGTGAGCTATGATGCAGAGTCCACCAGTTCGAAGAAGGGTCATAGACTGACAGGTAGTGGTTAATCTAAAAAGAATCACTTGCAAACTGGCATCTGTGAAAGGAGTTTGGCTCTTACAGAGGACAGTAATTTGGAAATACAAACTTTCTTTAACAGAAATCAGGAAAAGCCAAGTGCTGAAGTCAATCAATCCTGGTAGAATGTTTATGTGGCAGATAAGGACTGGAAGCTATTTGTCTATGCACCTGCAATTGCAGGACTTAGGCTGTAGATCCCAAACACCCAAAGAAAGGGGTTGGTACCATCCCAACCATGACTGCTGAAATGGGGAAACAAGGATAGAAGCCAAGCTTCCTCCATATCCTACAGCTGTGAATTTAAAGCTTCTAGCTAGTACAAAGCTCTTTCAGGCCAAAGAATAGGCTTGTTATCCCAAATCACACAGTTTATAAAACCCACAGCTCAAGGGCTAATGTCTCTCACCTAAATTCTGAAATCCAGACACGACAGATCCTGATAGATTCTAAATGCATTATATTGCTATCATAGAGCAGGGTCTTATACCCTATTTCCTTAAGAGTCTTTTAAAGCAAAGTGCAGTGGGGAAAAACACACACGAAGAACCCTCCTGTTCTGAAGAATTCTTTACGCTGTTAGGTCATTCATTCATATCACTTTAGTGACGTGCTGATACTTCATTTAGGGTTTTTCATCTATTTTGACACAACAGTGTTACTTTCTGACTTTCTTTTAATGTTTTTATCATTTGTGATTTTTAATGTTCTAAAAAGTTATTAAATTGATTTGGGTAGCTATCCCAATTTTCTCAACATATGGAAATCTTTACAAGGAACTAGTGGTCTTGAAATTTTTGCTCAAAGTCTCTGAAAATGCCCTCTAGGACTCATGATATTATTTTAAATTACTATTATAAATTATATATGTTCATTATTAATATTTTAACACCTTGGTAATTTATTTCTAATATACCATCTATCCCATTATTTTTAAAAATTATTAACATATATTGCATGAAAATGTTATGATCTTTTATTTGAGCATAATTGTCACATGTTAAATTAATTTCAGGCATATAATACAGTGATTCAACACCTTTATTCATTATATTATCCTCACCACAAGTGTAGCTAACATTTTGTCACCTACCATGCTATTATAATAGCATTGATTATATTCTCTGTGTTATACCTTTTTTTCCCATGACTCATTCATTCTATAACTGGATCCCTATATTTCCTTTTACTCATTTTGCCCATTCCCTCACAAATAGAACAGTTTGATAGGGATCTACACTGTAAATTGCTTTGGGTATTTTGGACATTGTAAAAATATGAATTCTTCTAACCCATGAGCATGGAATATCTTTTAATTTGTTTATATCATTAATTTTTCTATCAATATTTTATAGTTTTCAGAATACAGGTCTTTCTCCTTCTTAAGTTTATTCCTATGTATTTTATTCTTTTATAGTGCAATTGTAAATGGAATTCTTTTCTTTCTTTTTTTTATGGAATTATTTTCTTAATTTCACTTTCTGCTATTCCATTCTTAGCATATAGAAACAACTGATTCTGGATATTATTTCTTTAAATTTTTAATAAGATTTATTTATTAATTTGAGATACAGAGAGTGAACTAGAAGCAGGAACAGGAAAGGAGAGGGAGAGGGAGAAGCAGACTCCCTGCTGAGCAGGGAGTTGGATGTGGGACTCAATCCCAGGACCCTGAGATCATGACCTGAGCTGAAGGCAGATGTTCAACCTGCTGAGCCACCCAGGCACCCCTGGATATTAAATTTTGTATCCTGTAACCACATAAAACTGATGCATTAGTTCTACTGAGTTTTTGGTGGAGTCTTTTGGGTTTTCTATATATAGTATTATGTTGTATGCATACAGTGAACGTTTTAATTCTTCCTCTCCAATTTGGATGCCTTTTATTTCTTTTTCTTATCTAATTGCTGTGGCTAGAAGTTCCAGTACTATGTCATATAAAAGTGGCAAGAGTAGATATACTTGTCTTACTCCTGATATTAGAGGAACAACTTTCAGTTTTTTATCATTGAGTATGTCGCTAACTTGGTTTTTCATTTACGGTCTTTATTATGTTGGGGCACCTTCCCTCTAAACCCACTTTTTTTTTTTTTTTGAGAAACTTTATCATGAATGGATGTTGAATTTTGTTCAAATGCTTTTTCTGAGTCTATTGAGATGATCATATAATTTTTATCCTTTGTTCTCTTAATGTGGTATATCATGTTGTTTGAGTCACAAATATTGAACTATCTTTGCATCCCTGGAATAATTCCCACTTGATCTTGGTGAATGATCCTTTTAATGAATGGTTAAATGTAGTTTGCTAATATTTTGTTGAGGATTTGTTTCATCTATGTTCATCAGGGTTATTGGCCCATTTTACTTTTTGTGATGTCTTATCTGGTTTTAATACTAGGGTAATGGTGGCCTCACAGAATCTATTTGGAAGTTTTCCACTTTCTTCTATATTTTGGAATGGTTTCAGGAGAATAGTTTTTAGTTCTTCTTTAAATGTTTGGTAGAATTCACCTGTGAATCCATCCGGTTCTGGACATTTGTTTTTTGATAGTTTTGATTACTGATTTAATATTATTATTATTATTTATATTTTTAATTTTTTATTTATTTTTTTACTAGTTATTGGTTTCTTTAGATTGTTTAGTTCTTATTCAGTTTTAGAAGTTGTAAGTTTCTAGGAGTTTACTCGTTTCTCCTAGGTTGTCCAATTTATTGCTATATCATTTTCTGTAGTATTATATTATAATCTTTTGTTTTTCTGTTATGATCCTTAAAAATCTCTATTAAATGTAAATCTTGTCACTTTTCAAATTTGAAAAATTGCTTACTTGGGACATTTTTTAAACAAGTCTATCTAGATCTGCATCTACCTCATTTGTATTTTAAAAGAGCTAACTTTTAATTTTATTCATCAGTCTTTTTCAATTGTTTATTTTCCATTTTATTAATGTTTACTTGGACTTCAAATTTTCATTTCCTCTACTTTCTTTGAAATTACTAGTTCTTTTTTTTTAAATTCCTATCTTCCTGTTTTAAGTGTTTGTTTTCAGTATGATTGCATACCTCTGACATTTCCAAGGTTATGAATTTTCCTGTAAATAGTGATTGGAATTTTATCTTATAATTTTTAGTAGGTATTTTTGATATTCACTCTTAAGTATTTCATCATTTCTATTGTATTTGCTCCTTTAATGCAAGAGTTAATTAGATAGAAAAGGTTCTTAGGATGTTTACTATTTATAACTTGAGTATTGGTGGTTTTATTTTTGATTCAATTCAAAAATAATATTTTGTAGTACAAGAAAACAATTGTTTATTCTACTTGGGAGAATTCAGATTTCATATACATACATACTAAAAGTTTGTTAATTATCTCATGTATTTGTTTGAAATACTGGCTAATTTTTATCTTTTTTTATTTATCAGTTTGAGAGTGAGAAGTATTAAAGGTCTCAGTTATGGAGAATTAGCTAAATTCTTTTTAAAATATTAGAATTTTTGTTATATATTTGGGATAATTTTTTAAAGTATGGGGATTTTTTTTTTAAGTTTTTATTTTTTTATAAACATATATTTTTATCCCCAGGGGTACAGGTCTGTGAATCACCAGTTTACACACTTCACAGCACTCACCAAAGCACATACCCTCCCCAATGTCCATAATCCCACCCCCTTCTCCCAAACCCCCTCCCCCCAGCAACCCTCAGTTTGTTTTGTGAGATTAAGAGTCACTTATGGTTTGTCTCCCTCCAAATCCCATCTTGTTTCATTTATTCTTCTCCTACCCACTTAAGCCCCTATGTTGCATCACCACTTCCTCATATCAGGGAGATCATATGATAGTTGTCTTTCTCTGCTTGACTTATTTCACTAAGCATGATACGCTCTAGTTCTATCCATGTTGTCGCAAATGGCAAGATTTCGTTTCTTTTGATGGCTGCATAGTATTCCATTGTGTATATATACCACATCTTCTTGATCCATTCATCTGTTGATGGACATCTAGGTTCTTTCCATAGTTTGGCTATTGTGGACATTGCTGCTATAAACATTCGGGTGCATGTGCCCCTTTGGATCACTACGTTTGTATCTTTAGGGTAAATACCCAATAGTGCAATTGCTGGGTCATAGGGCAGTTCTATTTTCAACATTTTGAGGAACCTCCATGCTGTTTTCCAGAATGGCTGCACCAGCTTGCATTCCCACCAACAGTGTAGGAGGGTTCCCCTTTCTCCGCATCCTCACCAGCATCTGTCATTTCCTGACTTGTTGATTTTAGCCATTCTGACTGGTGTGAGGTGATATCTCATTGTGGTTTTGATTTGTATTTCCCTGATGCCGAGTGATATGGAGCACTTTTTCATGTGTCTGTTGGCCATCTGGATGTCTTCTTTGCAGAAATGTCTGTTCATGTCTTCTGCCCATTTCTTGATTGGATTATTTGTTCTTTGGGTGTTGAGTTTGCTAAGTTCTTTATGGATTCTGGACACTAGTCCTTTATCTGATATGTCGTTTGCAAATATCTTCTCCCATTCTGTCGGTTGTCTTTTGGTTTTGTTAACTGTTTCCTTTGCTGTGCAAAAGCTTTTGATCTTGATGAAATCCCAATAGTTCATTTTTGCCCTTGCTTCCCTTGCCTTTGGCGTTGTTCCTAGGAAGATGTTGCTGCGGCTGAGGTTGAAGAGGTTGCTGCCTGTGTTCTCCTCAAGGATTTTGATGGATTCCTTTCGCACATTGAGGTCCTTCATGCATTTTGAGTCTATTTTTGTGTGTGGTGTAAGGAAATGGTCCAATTTCATTTTTCTGCATGTGGCTGTCCAATTTTCCCAGCACCATTTATTGAAGAGGCTGTCTTTTTTCCATTGGACATTCTTTCCTGCTTTGTCGAAGATTAGTTGACCATAGAGTTGAGGGTCTATTTCTGGGCTCTCTATTCTGTTCCATTGATCTATGTGTCTGTTTTTGTGCCAGTACCATGCTGTCTTGATGATGACAGCTTTGTAATAGAGCTTGATGTCCGGAATTGTGATGCCACCAACGTTGACTTTCTTTTTCAATATCCCTTTGGCTATTCGAGGTCTTTTCTGGTTCCATATAAATTTTAGAATTATTTGTTCCATTTCTTTGAAAAAGATGGATAGTACTTTGATAGGAATTGCATTAAATGTGTAGATTGCTTTAGGTAGCATAGACATTTTCACAATATTTATTCTTCCAATCCAGGAGCATGGAACATTTTTCCATTTCTTTGTGTCTTCCTCAATTTCTTTCATGAGTACTTATAGTTTTCTGAGTATAGATTTTGTGCCTCTTTGGTTAGGTTTATTCCTAGGTATTTTATGGTTTTGGGTGCGATTGTAAATGGATTGACTCCTTAATTTCTCTTTCTTCTGTCTTGCTGTTGGTGTAGAGAAATGCAACTGATTTCTGTGCATTGATTTTATATCCTGACACTTTACTGAATTCCTGTATAAGTTCTAGCAGTTTTGGAGTGGAGTCTTTTGGGTTTTCCACATATAGTATCATATCATCTGCAAAGAGTGATAATTTGACTTCTTCTTTGCCGATTTGGATGCCTTTAATTTCCTTTTTTTGTCTGATTGCTGAGGCTAGGACCACTAGTACTATGTTGAATAGCAGTGGTGATAATGGACATCCCTGCCGTGTTCCTGACCTTAGCAGAAAAGCTTTCAGTTTCTCTCCATTGAGAATGATATTTGCGGTGGGTTTTTCATAGATGGCTTTGATGATATTGAGGTATATGCCCTCTATCCCTACACTTTGAAGAGTTTTGATCAGGAAGGGATGCTGTACTTTGTCAAATGCTTTTTCAGCATCTATTGAGAGTATCATATGGTTCTTGTTCATTCTTTTATTGATGTGTTGTATCACATTGACTGATTTGCGGATGTTGAACCAACCTTGCAGCCCTGGAATAAATCCCACTTGGTCGTGGTGAATAATCCTTTTAATGTACTGTTGAATCCTATTGGCTAGTATTTTGTTGAGTATTTTCGCATCTGTGTTCATCAAGGATATTGGTCTATAGCTCTTTTTTGATGGGATCCTTGTCTGGTTTTGGGATCAAGGTGATGCTGGCCTCATAAAATGAGTTTGGAAGTTTTCCTTCCATTTCTATTTTTTGGAACAGTTTCAGGAGAATAGGAATTAGTTCTTCTTTAAATGTTTGGTAGAATTCCCCCGGGAAGCCGTCTGGCCCTGGGCTTTTGTTTGTTTGGAGATTGTTAATGACTGTTTCAATCTCCTTACTGGTTATGGGTCTGTTCAGGCTTTCTATTTCTTCCTGGTTCAGTTGTGGTAGTATATATGTTTCTAGGAATGCATCCATTTCTTACAGATTGTCAAATTTGTTGGCGTAGAGTTGCTCATAGTATGTTCTTATAATAGTTTGTATTTCTTTGGTGTTAGTTGTGATCTCTCCTCTTTCACCCATGATTTTATTTATTTGGGTCCTTTCTCTTTTCTTTTTGATAAGTCTGGCCATGAGTTTATCAATTTTATTAATTCTTTCAAAGAACCAGCTCCAAGTTTCGTTGATTTGCTCTATTGTCTTTTTGGTTTCTATTTCATTGATTTCTGCTCTGATCTTTATGATTTCTCTTCTCCTGCTTGGCTTAGGGTTTCTTTCTTGTTCTTTCTCCAGCTCCTTTAGGTGTAGGGTTAGGTTGTGTACCTGAGACCTTTCTTGTTTCTTGAGAAAGGCTTGTACCACTATATATTTTCCTCTCAGGACTGCCTTTGATGTGTCCAACAGATTTTGAACCGTTGTATTTTCCTTATCATTTGTTTCCATAATTTTTTTCAATTCTTCTTTAATTTCCCGGTTGACCCATTCGTTCTTTAGAAGGATGCTGTTTAGTCTCCATGTATTTGGGTTCTTTCCAAACTTCCTTTTGTGGTTGAGTTCTAGCTTTAGAGCATTGTGGTCTGAAAATATGCAGGGAATGATCCCAATCTTTTGATACCGATTGAGTCCTGATTTAGGACCAAGGATGTGATCTATTCTGGAGAATGTTCCATGTGCACTAGAGAAGAATGTGTATTCTGTTGCTTTGGGATGAAATGTTCTGAATATATCTGTGATGTCCATCTGGTCCAGTGTGTCGTTTAAGGCCTTTATTTCCTTGCTGATCTTTTGCTTGGATGTTCTGTCCATTTCAGTGAGGGGAGTGTTAAAGTCCCCTACTATTATTGTATTATTGTTGATGTGTTTCTTTGATTTTGTTATTAATTGGTTTATATAGTTGGCTGCTCCCACGTTGGGGGCATAGATATTTAAAATTGTTAGATCTTCTTGTTGGACAGACCCTTTGAGTATGATATAGTGTCCTTCCTCATCTCTTATTATAGTCTTTGGCTTAAAATCTAATTGATCTGATATAAGGATTGCCACTCCTGCTTTCTTCTGATGTCCATTAGCATGGTAAATTCTTTTTCACCCCCTTACTTTAAATCTGGAGGTGTCTTTGGGCTTAAAATGAGTTTCTTGGAGGCAACATAAAGATGGGTTTTGTTTTTTTATCCATTCTGATACCCTGTGTCTTTTGACAGCGGCATTTAGCCCATTCACATTCAGGGTAATGAGAGATATGAATTTAGTGCCATTGTATTGCCTGGAAGGTGACTGTAACTGTATATGGTCTCTGTTCCTTTCTGATCTACCACTTGTAGGCTCTCTCTTTGCTTAGAGGACCCCTTTCAAGATTTCCTGTAGAGCTGGTTTGGTGTTTGCAAATTCTTTCAGTTTTTGTTTGTCCTGGAAACTTTTAATCTCTCCTTCTATTTTCAATGATAGCCTAGCTGGATATAGTATTCTTGGCTCCATGTTTTTCTCGTTTAGTACTCTGAAAATATCATGCCAGCTCTTTCTGGCCTGCCAGGTCTCTGTGGATAAGTCAGCTGCCAATCTAATATTTTTACCATTGTATGTTACAGACTTCTTTTCCCGGGCGGCTTTCAGGATTTTCTCTTTGTCATTGAGACTTGTAAATTTTACTATTAGGTGACGGGGTGTTGGCTTATTCTTATTGATTTTGAGGGGCTTTCTCTGAACCTCCTGAATTTTGATGCTCGTTCCCTTTGCCATATTGGGGAAATTCTCCCCAATAATTCTCTCCAGTATACCTTCTGCTCCCCTCTCTCTTTCTTCTTCTTCTGGAATCCCAATTATTCTAATTTTGTTTCGTCTTATGGTGTCACTTATCTCTCGAATTCTCCCCTCGTGGTCCAGTAGCTGTTTGTCCCTCTTTTGCTCAGCTTCTTTATTCTCTGTCATTTGGTCTTCTATATCACTAATTCTTTCTTCTGCCTCATTTATCCTAGCAGTGAGAGCCTTTATTCTTGATTGCACCTCATTAATAGCTTTTTTTATTTCAACTTGGTTATATTTTAGTTCTTTTATTTCTCCAGAAAGGGCTTTTATATCTCTCGAGAGGGTTTCTCTAATATCTTCCATGCCTTTTTCGAGCCCGGCTAGAACCTTGAGAATTGTCATTCTGAACTCTAGATCTGACATATTACCAATGTCTGTATTGATTAGGTCCCTAGCCTTCAGTACTGCCTCTTGTTCTTTTTTTTGTGTTGAATTTTTCCGTCTTGTCATTTTGTCCAGATAAGAGTATATGAAGGAGCAAGTAAAATACTAAAAGGGTGGCAACGACCCCAGGAAAATATGCTTTAACCAAATTAGAAGAGATCCCAAATCATGAGGGGGGATCCTTCTGTGATCCTGATCCTTCTGTGACCCTGCGGGACCTGAGGCCATGCTGACCCCGCGTGGGCTTCGCCCCGTTTTAGCCTCTGGAGCGATGTCCCTCAGCGGAACAGACTTTTAAAAGTCCTGATTTTGTGCGCCGTTGCTCTGCCGCTTGCCGGGAGCTGGCCCCTCCCCCCGGGGTCTATCTTCCCGTCGCCTTGGATTCACTTCTCCGCTGGTCCTACCTTTCAGAAAGTGGTTGTTTTTCTGTTTCCAGAATTGCTGTTCTTCTCTTCGATCTGCCGATGGATTTTCAGGTGTTTGCAATCTTAGATAAGCTATCTAGCTGATCTCCGGCTAGCTGAAGTAGTCTCAGCCTGCTACTTCTCCGCCATCTTGACTCCGCCCCTAAAGTATGGGGATTTTTAAAAATTTGTTTTCTTGGTCCACAAAACCTTGACTGAAGATTGTCAATGGATTGAAGTTAGGTCTCTATAGTTTTATAGGTTCCTAAATTGAAGGAACATATGATCTAACTATTAAAGATTGGGCTTTTTGTTTCTTTAGATTGTCTTATCCATATATGTGATATTAAATATAAATCCACAGATACTTCCAACTCATTGTTTTTTGCATTATAGATACCCTACTGTCTTTACATTTATTTCTTTTTAGATGTTTCATAAACTTCTCAGACTTAATATGTCCAAAATTGAACTATTCATATTTACTCTTTCACACAAATCTTCTATATTTCAGTAAAGCACATTCACTGATAGTCAGTTGCTCAAGAGAAAACTATGAGGTTCCTCCTTGATGTACCAATCTCCTTTAGCCATCTTCACTGTTTAAGAGCAAGTATCAGGGGCGCCTGGGTGGCTCAGTGAGCTAAAGCCTCTGAGCTTTAGCTCAGAGCATGATCCCAGGGTCCTAGGATTGAGCCCCACATCGGGCTTTCTGCTCAGCAGGGAGCCTGCTTACCCCTCTCTCTCTCTCTCTGCCTGCCTCTCTGCCTACTTGTGATTCCTGTCAAACAAATAAATAAATTCTTTAAACAAAAAAAAGAGCAAGTATCATTTTTTTTACTAGAATATGGTTTATATCTTTCCACATCTCTGCATTCATATTTCCCTCACACTAGGAAAAACAAAAATAATTTTTCCCTTGGACTATTGTGATACCTTCATAATGGTCTCTTAAATTCTGGAAAAAATATTTTATAATAAAAATTTTTATATATTTAAGCTTTTATGTATAATCTTCCAGTGAATTTCATTACAAATTCCTTATTATGACCCAGGTCTTACATTCCCCTCCTTTGTAATATTCAATATATCAGTCTCCTTTTATTTCTCTTTATGTATACTTCTGAAACCAAGGGTTTGTTCCTCTGCCTAGAATTTCCTTTTTCTCATAATAGCCTTCTTCCTTTGAAAGTTTTAGCTCCCTATCCTACACTATTCACATCTCATTGATTTAATTCTATTTTATCCCTCAACACTACATCAGTTATGCTTATTTAATGATACTGTAGCACTCTGAACTTCTCCTTCATTGAAGTCCTTGAGCTTGTAATTATTTATTCAATAACAATATTCCACACTGAACTGTGTGATCCAGGAGGGCAAGAATTCTGTTTACCTAATTTAATACTCTATTGCCAAAATCCAGCAGAGTGGCTGGCATGCAATATGTGATTAAAAAAATATATGAGATGAATAAGCAATAGACAGTATTCAAATGTTGGATGCACTATCTGATGCTGATAAAGGAAATACAGAATTTTGAGGATGATGGAAAGATCCTTTAACAAAGTAGTCAAAACTGTTAGGCTTCTTGTTTTAAGTAACATAAAACACATTTATCTACTTTATGGGTATGTGTATATATTATATATTTCAAATAGATAAAAATGTTAATTTGGTGTATTATATACAAATATTCATATATACAGCTAATTGTATGTATATCTGGGCACAAAGGCAGAGACAGAAATAGAGAAACAGAAATAGAGGAAGAAAGAGAGAGAAACTGAGAAGAGACACAGAGAGATATCTCTCTGTAGAGATTTTTAAAAACTATCAGGAGATACAATTACTGTATGTATCTTTGATTTTTTTTTTCTGTGAAATGAAATTTAACAAGTATAATTGTTAGACCAAAAGATTCTGAGACTTACTGATAAATTACTTTTCTAAAAATTTTAATATTATGGACATTCCATTAATAGTATGTAATTGGACCCCAAATGAACACTGCATATTTTAATTTACACCTTTAAAGATTGTTGGTACTTTAAAATTTATTTCTTTGATGAATTGAAGATTGAACATATTTTGATATTCAGTAGAGATTCCTACTTTTTTTAATGCTTTTTTTAATTTTTTTTTTAACTTCTGGAAGTTCATTATTTAATAGTATTTAAGAATTGTGTATGTTGGTTATATATTTTGGTTATCATACCTGTTTTAAGTTCCTTTCTAGTTTTCTGTTGAACTTTGTTTTTATTATGTAGGTTTTTTACATTATGTATACAATTCATTATTTCTTCATGATATTATACTCTTTTTAAGGACAGATTGTGCATCCCTAGTTCAGGATTAAATTTTCATCTTTATTTCTTGTAATTCTTTTAATGTTCCTGTTTATGCATTTATTCAAATTTTATATCTTAACAACACTGAAAAGCAATGACAGTTCTATTAAAACTAAAAATTCAAATGTTGGTATAGGTCAGCCAGTAAGAAGACACTGATTTCATTCAAAATATAGTAAGACAATGATAGTGTGAGGTAAATCTGAGGCCTTGAAATATATCAAGGAAAGGCAATGCAGTATATATATTATAGTTAACAATTCAACTTAAAGCTGATCATTTTAAGCAGAGGAACTCTATAGTTGTGGATTTGTTACACCTATATCTTTGAACAACTGGCTACATTATTTTTTAGCTTATCTCTTTCATTACTAAAATACACTTCTCAGCTTATCATTCACTGTTATATGGTAGTCAGGTGAACAAGAAATAGAGAAACATATTTAATTATTTGTTGGTAAGTGTAGAGAGAAGATGCACAGTTATTTTGAAGTATGATAAAAGTCAACTTAAAATTCAAGGACTAAAATAGATAGTTCAGAAATCCTTCAAATGCCTTTGTACTGAGCTTTATTTTAACATTTTTCCCCCCTAGAGAACATAGAGCTTAAGTATACAATTGATAATTTCTATAAATTTATATTAAAAAGACAAATGTCATTTTATATATTGATTGTAATTTCTAACAAAATTTCATACTCACCATTCCTCTTTCTTATGATCCCTTTATTTGCCAAGTCTTTGCTATGCTATGAATTATTGTGACTGCCTTATTCAAAATAATAAATTCAGTTTATCTGGTAAAAGCAGATGCTAAACTAGATTCAGTAATTATCACATAAAATGGGACTATACATATGTATGACCTTATCAGGTAATACCAGGTACTGAATATTTATCCCTCAAGCCACAATGGCTTCATATTATAAATTTATGACTTTTTGATATCCACTACACAGGATGCTTCTAGCATTCTCAAATGGGCACATCCTATGCCTCTCTTTCTTTGGGGGTTATGATGGATATATAAATATATGTGTGTATGTACATATATATTATGTACACATTTATGTTACTTTCAGAATGTACTTTACAATTAATCAGAAGATTGTGATAATGCATGGAAAAAAAATGGCTCTCTAAAACTGCATGAAATTGAAGATATTTCTGCCAGAGAATCATTTGTGTCAGGAGGTTAACAAACATGCAAATTAAAAATGCTGTATAGAAGCACATAGCACCTCTACATAATACAAAAATGCTTGGTGGTGACCTTGAGGCATTGCATTTTAAATATTTTATGCATTTTTTTTGTGGAGATCAATTTATATTAAACTTGCAGAATATTATATATAATCTTCTAGGTTTTTTTATATTTACAAGTGGCAAGGTAGTTTTGCTTTTTTAAAAATAAGTTTTTAAAAAATATAAATACAGGCACTTCTGCCTTACAATATCTACATTTGGGATATTCCATAGTCCATAAAGAACGACTATTCTTATGGTATACAGAGTAATTTAGAAACATTTGGGACAAGACATTTTCATAGTGCCAAACCATTCTTTGTATTGGCTGGGTGAATTCCAATGTAGCTGTAGCTCAGGGGGAGATGACTATTGCTCATTTTTTTCCCTTCTATCCTCAAAATTCTGAGTCTTATCCCCATTCCCTGGATTCAGATGATGTCATTTCTTATTTCACTGAGAAAACTGAAGCAAGCAGACAGGTCTCCGCAGGCTGTCATTGACTAATCTAAATATCTCCCTGCTGTAAGGAAACACTCTGCTTTCTATCCAGTTGCCATAGAACTTAGATGACATCCCCTTTTGTCCATACAAGAAGTTCTGTCTCCTATCTTTTATATTTAGTTTCTCTTTCTAACAATTCTGATCAATATCTGTTACTTCTTCCATCTTGACCCACTTTCAAGTACCAGCATCACTCCCGTTTATCCTTCCATTCTCAGAAAATTTGAGTTCTCCAACTATTTCCTAGTTCTCTCCTTGCCTTCTCTCCTGAAGCCACTCTGGTCAGATTTTTTTTTTTTTTAAGATTTTGTTTATTTATTTGACACAGAGAGAGATCACAAGTAGTCAGAGAGACAGGCAGAGAGAGAGAGAAAGGGAAGCAGGCTCCCTGCTGAGCAGAGAGCCCGATGTGGGGCTTGATCACAGGACTTTGGGCAGAGGCTTTAACCCACTGAGCCACCCAGGCGCCCTACACTCTGGTCAGATTTTTGCCCCCAGTCTGTCATGGAGTTTGAGTCCATATTTTCATATTTATGACAGCTTTTAAGTCTCACTTCTTTCCCCCCATAACTAGGCAAGTTGATAAGAAATCTCACCTGCTCCCTCCTTTGGTGCCCCTGAGTGTTTCAAACCTGGCCCTACCTCACCTTGTAGCCGTAATAAAAACAAACAAACAAACACCTACCCAGTCTGCTTTCTCTAATCTTACAGACTGTTTCATATCAGTGTACGAGACCTGCCCTGCTCTCTCAAGAGCTTCATTTTTCATACTCTGTTGGTATGTATAGAGTATCACCAGGACACCACAAACCCCTTTATTCCTCTGTGTCCTCCACTACTTTTTATCATCTTTGTGTGGGTTTCCCCTCCTTGCCTCCACCTTTACATGGTGGATGGCTCGGGGCTCAGTCCTTGGACTATTTATGTTTTCTATCACATTCACTTCTTTGTAATCTCATTCACATTTAACAAGAAACATCTTTGCTGACGACTTTCAAATTTTTAACTCTGTTCCATATCTCTTCCCTAAAATTCAGACTCATAGATCCAACTATCTGTTCCACATCTGTTATGGATCTTATCAAATCTCATGAATTCAAATGTCATCTATTAGTTGATGTTTCTTAAATTTATGTGTTCAACCTGGACCCTAAACTGCATACGTGACATTCCCACAACAAATAGCACTTTTAAATATAACATGTCCAAAACTTAACTCTTGGTTACTTCCTCACACATGCTCCTCTTACAGTCTTTTCCATATCTATAGATTATAATTCCAACTTTCTAGTTATTCATACCAAAACATTTGAGAGGGCTCTTAATTCCTTTCTTTTTCTCATGCCCCACTTTCAACCCAACAGTAGATTGTGGAGGCCAAGAAATATTAAGCCCATCCCACTTCAGGTTTAGCCTTACCTTAAGTACAGCCATCTTAGCTCCATCGGCCATCTCAGACCCCTATGCCCAAGGGTTGAACTTTCCCCCACCCTGCTTTAGTAAACCCCACCCTACTTTGGTTCCAGAAACCCCCACCCTGCTTTGGTTCCAGAAACCCCCACCCTGCTTTAGTAACAGGAACCCATAAATACCCCTGCTTTATCTAAGCTCAGGGTCCAAGTCCCTACTCTGCTGTGTCAGATATACATGGGCCCAAGCTTAAGCTTGTTAAATAAACCCTTGTGTGATTGCATTGGTGTTGGCTCCTTGGTGGTCTCTTGGATGTGAAAACTCGGGTATAACATAAATGTTATCAGTTCTGCCTGCAAATGACTGGTGAAGATCCAGGTTTTGTAGAACCTGAAGTGTTTTTAACTTAGAAGGGCATTTTAATATCAAAATGTAAATTTTAGAAAATAAAATTAAGTATAAATGGAAGTATTTGGTTTCATTAGAAAAGAAACTACAATATATTATAAAATTTGGATAACAAACATCATCAATATAGCCTGACCTATCTTTATAGTATTTTCTCCTTACATATTTGGCTATGTGCTAATTGATAATCTTCTTATGTGGTGACTTTAGTATCTTTTAAAAAGAAGACAAAGACAATTTACTCTTTCACATAACAATTGATTGAAAGTTTAAAATCATTTTCAGTTTGGAAATAAAATTTGTGAAATTTCATTTCACAATCTAGTTTTAACCATGCTATATAAATATTAGGTTTATTAGATCAATTTTGGAATAATCTTTGAATTTTTAATACACTTAATAAATGTTCCTTGACACGTAGACACTTAAGATTTTAGGGCATTTCAAGTTCAATATATTAATAATTTTAAGTACTTTTTCTTTTAAAGATTTTATTTATTTATTTGACAGAGAGAGAGATCACAAGTAGGTAGAAAAGTAGGCAGGGGTGGAGGAGAAGCAGGCTTTCTGCTTAGCAGAGAGCCCAATGCAGGGCTCTATCCCAGGACCCTGAGATCATGACCTGAGCCAAAGGCAAAGGCTTAACCCACTGAGCACCTAATTTTAAGTATTTTTTAAATGGATGGCATTCAGTATCCAGTTTTTCAGTGAAGTCTTTACTTCAGTATTGCACTATGAATTTTGTTACTATTATTAATGTATTTCATGAGAAAGCATAAACATGACTTTAAACACAGTTGTACTTGTTAATTTGCTTACCTACAAACACAGAAATCATGGCAAATTCTAATTTGTGTTCTTCCCCCAAAAGACATTTATAACAATGAAAAAGTTGTGGGTTTTTGTTTGTTTGTTTGTTTTACGTCTGTGCTTATAACTGTATATACAGCTTTAACAAATGCTTCTCTGGTAGGAAGCAACTTCTGTTTTGTTTTGTTTTTGTTATTTTCTTTTGTGAGAGAGAAGGGTGGGAGAGGGTTAGAGAAAGAAGGAGAAATCTCAAGAAGTCTCCATGCCTACTGCAGAGCCTAATATGGGGTTCAATCTCACAACCCTAAGGTCATGACCTGCAATGAGATCAAGAGCCACTCCAAGAACCCATGCAACTTCTGTTTTGACTAGGATCAATGAGAACAAAATTCTATGCTTAAATATTTGCATATCTCATGCTGAAAGATTTTTTCATTGGTTAACATCAGGCTCAAACCTTATTTCTCCCATTTTTCCTTCTGCCTCCACTCCTCATCCTCTGCCCACTGGCCCACCACTTCCCCTGCCCCCAGATACACACTGTGTCTTCTGGATAGGAGCCAGAAACATATACATTTCATGATACAAATCTTCTTTGGAAGAAGTCTTTATAGAAGAGAGTTCCTAAAGCTTTATTAACTTCATATTGAATTTGCATCTGTGTATCATATAAAGACAGACTTTCATTTTGTCACCCCACTGCTGCCAGCCTAGTACAAGCTATTACCATCTTTCTAAAGCTTATTCTCTGGTCTTTACGTTTCCACCTCTCTCACTCTACATTATATCCCAGTGCAGCAAAAGAAATGATCCCACTGGAACTAAAGTTGGAAACCACTTTCAAAGACAGTTTGGTGATTTCTTACAAAACTAAATTTACTTTTACCATATGATTCAGCAATCACACTCCTTGATATTTACCCAAAGGAACCAAAAACAGGTCCACAAAAAAACCTGCACGTGAATGTTTAGATCAGCTTGATTCATAATTGCCCAAACTTGGAAACAACTGAGATGTTCTTTGCAGTCAGTGGAAGGTATCAACCAGATACATTCTGGTAAGCACTAGAAAGAAATGTGCTATCAAAAAACATGAAGAAAATTTAAGCATGTATTACTAAGTGAAATAAGCCAGTTTGAAAAGCTTACATATTGTATGATCTGAACTATGTGACATTCTGGAAAAGACAAGATTATGGAGACAATAAAAAAAGGTGAGTAGTTGTCAGGGGTTAGGAGGTAGAAGGGTAAGGGAGGGATGAATCAGTGAAGCACAGAGAATTTATACAGGAATGAAATGCTCTGTATGATACCGTAATGATATATGCATGTCATTATACATTTGTCCAAACCCATAGGATATACAACTCTAAGAGTGAGTCATACTGTATGCATTTTGGGCGATTTTGATTTTAGGCCATTCTATACCATTCTAGTGAGGAATGTTGATAATGCGAGAAGTTATCTTTGTACCTTTTGTTCAATTGTTCCATGAATGTAAACTACTCTTAAAAAACAAATTAAAAAAAACCTGAAAACAAAAAGTCTTAATAAAAAGAAAAAAATGAAGAAAGGAAAACTAAAGTTAGATCATGTTGCACCTATGCTCAGTATTTTCTTATAGCTTACCATCTTACTCAGTGTAACAGTCAATGTCTGGAATGCTAACTGCCAGTTCCTCTATGTCCTTATCACCTAATGCTATCACACATCATTTGCTCAGTTCTGATTACCTAATACTCTTTTGTATTCTTTATACATGGCCAGGCATACTTTTGCCTCTGTACCTCAACACTTGATACTCTGCTTGGTATCTCCTTCACTTTGTTTATTTCTTTAATGTGACCGTCTCATGGAGGAATTCCTATCTGCTTTTGCAAACTAATCACTCTTATTTATTCTTCCCTTTTCCCTCTTTATCTTTCTCCATAATGCCTATCACTGTTCAACATGCATATATTTCATTTAGTTTATTGTTTTATATAGTTAATTTACAAATTAACTTATTAACTTTTTCTTTTTTTAAAGATTTTTTCTTTTTTTATTTCACAGACAGAGATCACAAGTAGGCAGAGAGGCAGGCAGAGAGAGAGGGGGAGAGAGAGGGGGAAGCAGGCTCCCTATGGAGCAGAGAGCCCAATGTGGGGCTCGATCCCAGAACCCTGAGAATCATGACCTGAGCCGAAGGCAGAGGCTTTAACCCACTGAGCCACCCAGGTGCCCCTAACTTATTGTTAACTTAATCACTTATTATTTTTCTGTTTTCTTTATAAGAATTCAAGCTCCATGAAGACTGTGATTTTTGGTTTATTTTGTTTTGTTTACTACGCTGTTCCAGTGCCTACCACATTATACATATTTGTCAAATGAATGAAATAACTTCAATTAACTAAAGTTTAAGAAGTGATAGAAGGTGAACTGAGCAGAGTATTGAAAGGTTTAAAAATTCTATGGGACTATATTGATCTGAACATATTTTTCACTTGTGAAATTTAATTTGTGATTTGAGTAATCTTTAATTCTAGGTTTCTTTACTTTCTTTATAAGTCAGTAATTAATTTTTGAAAAATATTAAAGATAGTTCTAGGAGTTTTATAAATTAAGTAATAGTCTGACCTATCTTTATAGCATTTTCTCCTTATGTAAAAAAAAAAAAGACTATATCTATGAATTCTCTATATCTCAATTAAAAAAGCAAAATTGTATATGACCTTCATTCAGCACAATTCATTTTTCATTTATCAATATTTAAACACATAAGAAATTTTTTTCTCAATTCAAAATGGTATATTCTAGAGAGATTCTTCACTTGAAGGTGTTAACAATTTCAAATTCATTAGTAATAAATACAATTTCAAGAAAAATAGTTAACTTAATAAGTAAATTATGCAGGATAAATACCAGAATTTTAGAAATAGTTACATCTATGGAAATGGTTCAAATACATGAATCTGTAGCACGAAAATGTAGTTTAGCATATACTATTTTTAATTAGCAGAGAATCAACATATTTTTAGATATAAAATGACTGTAATGTAGGTTGTTTATGTAGTAAAGCTTATTTATTAATAAATACATATTATATAATTAGATAATTTTGATTATTTTTAGTGTTCTTTTCATTTTAAAGTTGTCTTGGTCTGGAAGATAACTTGTATTCTCTCAGCAGTGACAGACATTGAAAAACTGATCAGTTCAAAAGATTAGAGACCTTAATAAGATGAAATAGAATTATTAGAATAAGAGATATAAGAGGAACTCAATGAGGCTCTTTCTTTCACTTGGAAATTTTGAGGTCATCGTAAGGTTATCAATTGCCCTAATATCAATATTGTTATGTCTCAGGGAATAGATAGGTCACCATAACAAATATAACAATAGCAATAATAATAATAATATTTTGAAATATTTTGGGAACTATCAAAATATAACACAGAGACATGAAGTGAATAAATGTTGTTGGAAAAATTGTGCTGATAGACCTGGTTGATTCAGTGTTGCTACAAACCTTCAATTTGTAAAAAATGCAATATCTGAAAAATGCAATACCTGTGAAGCACGATAAAGCAAACATCAGTAAAAGAAGTTAAACCTGTACGACAACTGTATGTTATACTTTGAACTCATGTAATTCATTGGCGGTTATTTATCCTTTCAAAATAAATACTTTATGAAACTAAGCTATATAAATTTCTCATTTCAACTATATTGAACTATATGTTATTTGTAGGCTAAAGTCAGAGAAGGCACAAGAGAATGATGATGCAACAAGATACACCCAAACTTATATACAAAACGAAACAGGAAAATTTCTAATGATGGTGATAAAGTGTTAAAAAAGATCAAACTAAATTTAGAAAAATTTCTCCCTTAAGTTGGGTATCTAATAGAGGTCCTCCAGTTGTATTTAGGTACTCAGTGGTTAATACTCCTTTCTAAAGAGTAGTGCTATATTTGTAATTAATAAAGATATTAAGCTTTCATTAAGCATATTTAGCACATAACCATGTATCAAACTATCCATATATTATTTAACTCTTAAAATAACTCAGTGGAATAATTTGATTATCACTTTGTAAGTGACTGATGTTGAGAGTGGTTGAGAAATTTTTCCAATATCATGTAATTAATAGAAGTTAAAACTCTGGATTAAAATATAAAAGTGAACACAGTCACTATATTCATTTATATATTTAAGGTGGACTGAATTCTTTTCATGTAACTTTTTAAAAAATGTTATCTTTTCTAAGTGTACCTTACACACTACCTTCCAATGTCTCTCATTGATATATAATGGCTAGCAAACTGAACTCAGCATATTAAAATATTAATGATATCATCAGAAGTAACACTTTCTTTAGTATTTCCAAATAGTGAGTTATTCATTAAAGAATCATAAGAAAATAATATTTTAATCACAAAATTAAATGATACTTAACAAATACACATGTTCAAGAAAATATACTAGGTATCATGTGGATAATGTAGAATTTCAAAATTCAAAAAGCAAAAATATTATAAGCTAGATCGTGGAGACAAGAAATATATAAATTTTATATAAATATAAATATACACCAGAGTGTCACTCTAATAATTCATATAGGTACAAATATGTATAATATCAAAATGCAAATAAAATATAGGTACATATATCTAGATTCAATAAAGTCATCCATGTTAACCTCGTATGTGAAAGAGAAAAGTGTATATTGAATGATGATGCATGCAAATAGATTCATAATAAAGTCAACTATTTATTCCAAAGAAGTATGATTAATAGAAAAGTGCACTAGATACAACTCAAAAAAATTGGAATGGCATGTCTTTGGTTAGTTACCCATCACTGAAAGTAGAGGGTTATTTAATAAACAGTCACATTTAAAGTAAAGTGTACACATTTCACTCTATAAATATGATTTTTGTACTTTCAATTCTATTCTTTCAAGTAAGTTATATTTATATTATGAATATTTCTTATCATCTCCTCCATCTGAATACTAATGCCGCAAGTAATATCCATTGCAAAATGCACTTATAAATACCAACTTGTAAGATAAGACTTGACTCAAAGTTTTGCACAAATATGGGACTAAGAAGTGGCAGATGAGAAGAAATTCCTGAACTTGGTAGGGAGACTCACAGGGCTAGCAGCTGATTAGAAGCACCGAGAAATGGATTGAATAAAAGATAGAAAATGGGAAGTGGATTACCTTAAAACCCAGTGAATTTTTTCACAAGTTTCCCTGAAGTTCTCCTGAGATGGGATAGGTGGGCAGCCTACTACAGTTGAAGAAAGTACACCTTTAATTACGTCATTCTTAATGTAGCTCAAGATTTAAAAATATCAGGTCCCTATTCTTATTTTGTTGACTGTTTTCATTATGAAAAGGTATTGGAATTGTTAAATTTTTCTGCATTTATTGATATAATTAGATGGGATTCCTCCCTTTAATTAATATGCTATATTGTATTAATTGACTTTCATATGCTAAGCAAACCTTCCATTCATAGGATAAATCTTTCTTGAACATGGTGTGACACCTCCTGACAGTGCACGGGAGAAGAATGAGGCACAAACAAGTCAGCTTCAAGAGAATGGGAGCAGGGGGCAACAATAGAAAAGACTGTCACCCCGAACAACTCCTCACTCTCATATTTATTAGAAAGTGAGTAACAACCAACAAAGAAGCTGGAGTAGATTACACATTGACCATGAATCTTGTAGGTATGTAAGAAGAAAGGCAAAATATGTCTGGTCACGTAGTACATGACCTATAGTGAGCAAGCCCAAATTAAAGGATTGTCTGACTAACTGCTCATGTTCTCTGGGCAAGGGAAGATAATGGAAAAATGAAGCAGGTGGCTGTTGTGCCCTAGGCAAGAGAGGCATCCCCAGCTGCTTGGCTTCAAGGACGTATATCGTCCTCTCCCCCAGAGGCCTGTTGCCAGTACAGTACATGTTTTTCTTAGGGCTATATCTAAGCATGCTTGGTAACTAGTATAATTTTTCGTAAGTTATATTTTAAGCAGTATGTTGTTCTGAGGGATGGTTACAATGGTGCATCATTATTTTTATATGCTGTTAAATTCACTGGTATTTTTTTAGAATTTGCACATACATATTTATAAGGGTACTGGTCTTGTTTCTTTTTGATGATATTTATCTCTCACTTTGGTATTAGAGTAATACAAAGAGTATTACTTATAGAATGGTTTAGGAAGTATGCCTGTCCTCTTTTTTTTTTTTTTTCCTTCTTTTTTAAGAGCTTGAAAAAGAAGAGCAGGCAAAACATTTACCGGTGAAGGCGTCTTGTTCTGGACTTGAATTTATTGGGAGGGTTTTTGTTTTTTTTTGTTTGTTTGTTTGGTTGGTTGGTCGGTTTTTATTCCATCATTTTGCTTGTTATAGATCAATTCAGATTTTCTATTTCTTCTTCAGTCACTTTCTGTAACTTGCATTTCTAGATATCAATCTACTTATCAAATTTGTTGGCATATGATTATAATGTTCTCTTGTAATCCTTTTTATTTCTTTAATTTCAGCAGTCCTTTCATTCCTGTTTTAATAATTTGAGTCCTCTCTAATTTTCGTAATGTGAATTCTAAAGCCTAAGTTTGATTTGTTGATTTTCTTGATATCTCTACTTTTCAAGTATTTATCTTCTTCATTATTTTCTTGCTGTTTAGCTTTCGTTTGTTCCTCTTTTTCTATTTTGAAGTAAAAAATTAGGGTTTTGATTTTTTTTTAATGTAGTCATTTAAGTTATAATTTCCTACTGAACACTGCTTTTAATGAATCCCATAATTTTTTTATATTTTGGTTTTGATTTTTGTTCATTTTTAAGTATTTTCTAATTTGCCTTATGATTGCTTTTTTGACCCACGATTATTTAGAAGTGTGCTAATTTCTACAGACTTGTGAATTTTCCACATTTTTTATTAATTTCTAATTTTCATTGTGGCAAAGGAGAAATTGTATAAATTCAGACTTTTAAAATGTATTGAGACTTTTTTATGGCCTAACATTATGGTCTATCCTGTGAATGATCCACATCCAATTGAGAAGAATGTATATTCTGCGTTTGGGTGAATTGCTCTTTATATGTCTGTTAACTCTAGATGGTATTTAGTTTTTTCACATCTTCTATTTTCTTGCTGTTTTTCATTCTAGTTTTTCTTTTATTTATTTATTTATTCCTTATTGAATAAATAATATTAATAATTCAAACTATTATTATTGAATTATCTATTTTCTCTTAATTTCTGTCAGCTTCTTCTATGTATAGTTCAGAATTCTGCTGTTGCACATATGGTTATAGTTATATTTTCTTAATGAATTGATCCTTGTGTTATACAATGTGCTATTTTTCCCTAATAATATTTCTTATATTAAAGTTTATTTTGTGTGATATCAATATAGGTGCTCCAGATCTTTTCTGTTCCTGATATAGAATATATATTTATAAAAAATATATATTCTATATTTATACTTTTTTCGTCTTTGAATCTAAAGTAAGTCCCTTAAAAAATAAATTAACTCTCTTGCAAACAACATATACTCAATTGTTTTTATCCATTTTATTAATCTCTGAATTCTAGAGTTTAATCTATTTATACTTAGTGCCATGATTAATAAGAAAGGACATATTTTGGCTCTTAGTTTTCTGTATGTCTCTCTTCTTTCTATCTCTCATTCCTCCTTTACTACTTTATTTTGTGTTAAATAGATATTTTCTAGTGTACCATTTTAATTTATCATGGCTATTAAGAAACTTTTGAATTTTCTGTGTTTTCCTTTAGGATTACAAATGGCATCTTAATTTATAACAATGTAGACTGATGTTGATTTAATTTTAGTAGTATAAGATCATTTTAGATTTTATATAGGTTGGATTTTTCTTGGTGTAGTTATTACCCCAGATTCATATTTATACATTGTGTAGTCACTAACATAGATGTATAGTTATTGCTCCTTGCAACTATCTTTTAATTCAGATAAAATAATAAAATAAATTATGAACAAAAATGCATTATGCTGCCTTTTATATTTACTGTACACTTACCTTTACATTTGTTCTTCATTTCTTCATCTAGATTTGAGTATGTTCCTTTCACTTCAGCCTTAAGTTCCTTTAGGGATAACCTGAGTGGCTCAGTCAGTTGAAACCAACCAACTCTTGGTTTCAGCTCAGGTCATGACCTCATGGGTTGTGGGATTGATCCCCATGTCCGGCTCCTCACTCAGTGAAAAGACTGAAGATTCTCTCCCTCTGCTCCTCCTTGCTGTGTGTTCTCTCTAAGATAGATAAATAAATCTTTTTTTAAAAGATTTTATTTATTCACTTGAGACAGAGAAATGGATAGAGATCATGAGCAGGAAAAGAGGCATAGAGAAGGAGAAGCAGACTCCCCACTGGGCTTGGAGCCCAAAGTGGGGCTCCATCCCAGGAATCTGAGATCATGACCTGAGCTAAAGGTCATGCTTGACCACCTGAGCTCCCAGGCACCCAAATAAACACATCTTTAAAAATATATATATATTTTAGAATTTATCAGGCATGTCTTCTAGTGACAAACTCTAGATGTTTTAGTTTCTTCATTTTTGAAGGATAGTTTTGCACTTATACAATTCTTGTCTATATTAATATTATTATTGTTATTATTGCCAACACTTTGAATATGCCAATACCCTGCCTCCTGACTTCCTTGTTTTCTGAAGATAAATCAGTTGTTAGTCTTTATGAGTATCCCTTGTATATGATGATTCAGTTCTTTTATGCTGCTTTTAAGTTTTTGTCTTTGTCTTTTTAAGTTGATAATAGTATACTGAGTTACCGATACCTTGAATTTATTTTACTCAGAGTACCCTGAGCTTCTCTATATGCAAATTAAATATTTTCATCAAGTGTGGGATTTTTTTGAACAGTATTTCTTAAAACATTATTTCTGCTCCTTTCTCTCTTCTTCTTCTGGAACTCCTATTATGCATAATTTGGTATGCAGGTCTCTTTGTGTTCATTTTCCTTCATCATTTTGATTTTTGTTCTTCAGATTAGATGATCTCAGTTAATGTATTTTCAACTTTGCTAGTTCTTTGTTTTGTCTTCTTGAATCTGCTGATAAAGGTGAGCCCCTTTATTGAATTTTTCATATCAGTTATCATACTTCTTAGTGCCAGAATTCTTATATGAATCTTTTATATCTCTTTAATATTCTCTACCTGCTGAAATAGTACTAATACTTTCATCTAGTTCTTTAGACATCATTTTCTTAGCTCATTTAAGATATTTTTTAAATGTCTGAGTTAATGCTTTATCTATAATGCCTACTGAACTTCCTCAAGTATAGTTCTTTGTTTAATAAGATTTTTATTTATTTCTTTGAGAGAGAAAAACAGAGAGCATGAGTGGGGAGAGGGGCAGAGGGACCTAGCAGAGTCCCCACTGAGTGGGGATCCAATCTGGGGCTCAATCCCAGGACCTTAAGATCATGCCCTGACCCAAAGTCAGATGCTTAACTGACTAAGCCACACAGGCACTCCAAGGATAGTTCTATTGAATACTCTTCTCCCTTGGGTATGAGCCACATTTTATTTCTTTGCATGCCTCATACTTTTTTTTTTTTTGGTTGAAGACTGGACATTTTGAATAGTTTAATTTGGTAAATTTGGAAATCAGATTCTCTTTTAAAGAGTTTTTTTCAAGTATATACAAACCTCTTATTTTCCAGACTGGCCTCCAAGATTTCAGTTATTGTTTGCCTCAATTACTGTTTATAACTTCAGGCAGCAGCAAGGGAAACATTTATCTGCAAATATTTTTAATATATGCAAATTTCCCTTTCCATTTTGATATCAGCTATAGCACTGGGCAAGTTCTGAGTCAGGTAAAATAAAGAGAAGCCTTTTGAATCAGTCTTATAAGGAGCCACCATACAATTCAAAACAAATAACTGCACTTATTTGTGAATAAGCTTTGTTCTGTTCCTTATGGTACCACTGGGAATGTAAAATGTTATCTTCAAAGCTACTAAGTTGGGAACAGGGTGGGAATGAGCTAAGTTAAAATGCTACAAATATCAGTGTTCTTACCAAGACTCCATTTTTCTTGAATAAGCCCCATCCAGACTCCAGAAGCCTTTGGTTAGTTTTCAGCATTTCCAAATAGTGATTTTAACAGTTTTTTCCAGTTTTTTCATTATATATATATATGTATATTTTTTTTTGTGACAAGCACAATGCCAAAGTTTCTTACTCCACCATTTTGCTGATGACTACATTGGTTTTTAATTCCTAATTTGTAAATCATAATTGAAATCTGCATATAAAGGATGCTATTTCTAATGGTTTATCTGAAAGGCTTATAGGCTTTTAAAAATATAATAAATATTAACTTAGTATATTTAAGTTGATATAACATCTTCTCTTTTGAGATTTTTAAAATATGCTTAATTTTCATTTTTCTGAAATATGTATGTGCAGCACCTTTCAAAACATTGATATATCCTATGAGGGAACATCCCTCTTTTTTTTTTTTTAAGATTTTATTTATTTATCTCACAGAGAGAGAGATCACAAGCAGGCAGGGAGGCAGGTAGAGAGAGGGAAAAGTGGACTCCCTGCTGAGCAGAGCCTCAATTCCAGGACCCTGGGATCATGACCTGAGCCAAAGGCAGAGGCTTAACCCACTGAGCCACCCAGGCACCCCCAACTTTTGAATTTACACCCAAAAGTATTCTTTAAAAAAATTGCAGGATCCTTCCTAGCTTCTAGATCTTTTCTGTTTGTTATAATAACGGAAGAAGGGAAAAAAGTATCAGCATATTTAAAAATGACTATTAAACAGGATGAGTTTTGTCTTCTGGCACTCTGAAATTTAATATACATAGTCACCCTATGGATATGGATAAGTGAAAGAAAAAGCAGACGGGAGCTTGGCATGAAAAATAAAGAGTAATTGGATTTTCATATATTGAAATTTTAAGAGAGAGGAAACATTTAGTTGGCAGAGACTGTAAGATGGACAATTTCCAATTTGATACTGAAATGAACAAATAGATTATTTTTTAAGGGTAGCTGATGTAAGCATGGTTTCTTATGAGAATGAGGCAGAAACATTTTTATCATAATAAAGTCTTCATGGAATTTTAATACTTGTAAGCATCTAGTGAATAGCATCTTAAACAGAAAAAAATAACAAATCCATTACATTAAAAACCATTCTAAAAAGCTAATATTTTATTCCCACTGTCAGAGCAAAATGAATGTTTGAAAAGGTACTATTGAGTAAACTGTTTCAATGAATGTAGCAAAAAATTTAAATGATCCATGACTTTCTTTTTATTATTAAAAAGCCATTTAGGGGGTGCCTGGGTGGCTCAGTGGGTTAAGCCGCTGCCTTCCGCTCGCGTCATGATCTCAGGGTCCTGGGGTCCAGTCCCGCATCAGGCTCTCTGCTCAGCAGGGAGCCTGCTTCCTCCTCTCTCTCTCTCTCTGCCTACCTCTCTGCCTACTTGTGATCGCTCTCTGTCAAATAAATAAATAAAATCTTAAAAAAAAAAAGTCATTTAGGTACATAGGCCATTTAATTAAATAAACTCAAACAGTGTGCATTTTTATATCTTAAAAAGAATAAGTTTTCTTAATAAGAAAAAGAAAAAGAATAAGGTGATTTTTATAAAATCACCTTTTTATTGTTTGGAAAAACAACATGTCAGTGTGATGTTATACTATTCTAAGTATAGTATACTCTAACCTTATCAAATGGGCAAATATTGCCTACGTGATTAAGACAAAACCTTGGGCATTATCTATATTAATCAACACATATCAGAAAATAAAGGGAATATATAATTATTTATGATATCAAAATGGCATAATATTGAAAACACACACCAATCATTAATATCCCAATGGAAGCAGTATTGAAGTAGAGAAAATTTAATAGGAACATATTACTTTACCAAAATGTGTTTTTTATATTTCCTTAAATAAGTGTCCTCTGAGAAGAATATTAAATAAGTACCTGTACTTAACCAATGTTTGTATGTAAGATAGTGGGAGAAAAAATTTATGTTAAGTTGAAAAATTACATGCTCCATATCCCATATAATATTAAATGTCATTATAGAGAACACCATGGAACAAAATTGAAAAGAAGCTTTGTTTCAGTGTATCTTTTTTCCATATGTTAAATTTGGGCCAATCAAAAACCTTGTTGCTGTTGTGCAGTGCTGGGCAGCCAGCCTGGAGTTCACTTGTATACCACAATGCTTTCCATGCTTGACTCCATGTTCTGGATTATCTGTAAAGAGGAATAACCAAATTAAAATCTGTTAATATTTCTTGTTATGTTAAAATATTGAAAAATATTTTAAACAACTAACTGGTTTGTTCTTTATGATGGATTTACAAATTATATCATCTTAGTAATTTAGAAGTAAACATATACCGTTTATGTATGATCCATAAGCAAGATCATATGGTATCCAATTTATCTTTTTAAATTACTCATGTGACATATTATTGGTTTTCAATAATTGTGTTGTATTGTTAGACCTGAAAACTTATAATGGTGTCTCTTAAGAATGAAAATGTTTTCTTTGGTTTTAAAATATGAGAGTTAAATTTGCAGTGAAACAAATATGTGGAGAAAACCATCAAGTGAATTCATTAGAGGATGGTAACACAAAAATTACAGAAAGAAGAGAACATATGAAATGCTCAAAAGAAATTTATCAATAGAAAATTTAATCTGAATTTCATATGTGAATTTATTAATGATATTCACATGCTATTACTTTTATCCCTATATTATATCCTAGTCATATGTCTAGGATAACTCTTGCCTTATACTTTAAAATATCTGTGTTCAAACTTTTTTATTAGTGACAGACTCCATAAATTTTTATTTTTTAGTTATCTTATATAAATATAAATCAATAAATATATCTAAAATATAAGCCAAATTTTATTACCTATTTAATGCCATGTTAATCTTCATTCTATTTTCTTATTCAAGTGTGATTTCTTTCAATTTTTTTTAATTTAGTAAATACATAGAAATACTTAATATTAGAAATGATTGTCTCCTCAATAATTTTCAGTAGCAAAAGTTCATATTATAAGTAATATCTTTTTTAATGTGTAAATGTACCTATAAAATGTGAACAACATGGACTCAAAATCTACTCTTGAATATTAAAAAATTAAAAACCACTCTCTTGTATACATATTTGATCAAAAACTTAGAATAAAAGTTTATTCTTCTAAGTTTTTATTGAAATTCCAGTTAGTTAACATATAATATAATATTATTTTTGGAGATACAACATAATGATCCAACACTTCCATACAATGCCCAATGCTCATCACAGCAAGCGCACTCCTTAATCCTCATCACCCCACCTCCCTTTTGGTAACCATCTTTATAGTTAAGAGTTTGTTTTTTGGTTTACCTCCCTCTTTATTTTTTCTCTTTGTTCATTTTTTAAAAATTCCACATAATGAGTGAAATCATATGGTATTTGTTTTTCTGATTTATTTCAATTAGTGTAGTATTCTCTAGCTCCATCCATGTTGTTGCAGATGGCAAGATATCATTCTTTTTATGACTGAGTAATATTCCACTGTGTGTGTGTATGTGTGTATGTGTTATTTCTTCTTTATCCATTTATCAAAGGACACTTGCACTTTTTCCATAGTCTGGCTATTGTAGATAATGTCACTATAAAGAAATGAGTGCATGTATCCCCTCAAATTGGACTGCTTCTCAGAGTTCCTGTACCACTTGGCATTTCCACCAACAGTGAAAGAAGGTTCCCCTTTCTCCATATCCTTGCCAACACCTGTTGTGTTTTGAATTGTTGATTTTAGCCATTTTGACAAATGAGAGGTGATATCTCACTGTACTTTTGAGTTGTAGTATTTCCCTGATGATGAATGATGTTGAGAATCTTTTTATGCATCTGTTGATTATCTATATGTCTTCTTTGGAAAAATGTCTGTTCATGCATTCTGTCCATTTTTAATTGGATAATTTGTATCTTGGGTGTTGAGTTTAATAAATTTGAGTTTAATAGAATTTGGGTACTAAATCTTTTGCAAATATTTCTCCCATTCCAGAGGTTGTCTTTTAGTTTTATTGATTGTGTCCTTTGCTGTGAAGAAGCTTTTTATTTTGATGAAGCCCTAAGAGTTTTCTTTGCTTTGTTTCTCTTGCCTCAGGACACATATCCAGAAAGTTGTTATGGCTGATGTCAAATAGGTTACTTCCTGTATTCTCCTCTAGAATTTTAGTGGTTTCCTGTTTCACATTAAAGTCTTTCATCAGGAGCACCTGGGTGGCTCAGTGGGTTAAAGCCTCTGCCTTCGGCTCAGGTCATGATCCCAGGGTTCTGGAATCGAGCCCCGTATTGGGCTCTCTGTTCAGCAGGGAGCCTGCTCCCCACTCTCTCTCTGCCTACCTGTGTTCTCTGTCAAATAAATAAATAAGATCTTAAAAAAAAAAAAAAAAACAAAGTCTTCCATCAATTTTGAATTTTTTGGTCAATGCTATAAAAAGTGTTCCAGTTTCATTCCTCTGCGTGTTGCTGTTCAGTTTTCCCAACAAGTGGTGAAGGGACTGTTTTTTTCCATTTTATATTCTTTCTTGATTAATTGAAGATGAATTGACCAAATTTTCATGGGTTCCATTTCTGGATTTTTTTTAATTTAAAGATTTTTGTTTATTTATTTGACAGAGAGAGATCACAAGTAGGCAGAGAGGCAGGCAGAGAGTGAGGAGGAAGCAGGCCCCCCAGCGAGCAGAGAGCCTGATGTGGGGCTTGAACCCAAGACCTTGGGATCATGACCTGAGCCGAAGGCAGAGGCTTTAACCCACTGAGCCACCCAGGTGCCCTCATTTCTGGATTTTTAAATTTTGTTCTATTGATCTGTGTGTCTATTTTGTACTTTTTTGATCACTACAGCTTTTTATTTTTTATTTTATTTTTTTTTTAATTTTAAAGATTTTATTTATTTATTTGACAGACAGAGATCACAAGTAGGCAGAGAGGCAGGCAGAGAGAGAGAGAGAAGGAAGCAGGCTCCCCGCTGAGCAGAGAGCCCGATGTGGGACTCGATCCCAGGACCCTGAGATCATGACCTGAGCCAAAGGCAGCGGCTTAACCCACTGAGCCACCCAGGCGCCCACACTACAGCTTTTTAATATAATCTGAAATCTGGAATCATTATGCCTCCTGCTTTGCTTTTCTTCTTCAAGATTGTTTTGGCTATTTGGGGTCTTTTAAGTTTGTATACAAAGTTTAGGATTGTTTGCTCTAGTTCTGTGAAAAATACTTGTGCTATTTAGGGACTGCATTAAATGGGTAGATTGCTTTGGGCAGCATAGACATTTTAACAATATTTGTTCTTCCAATCCATGAGCATGGAATGTTGTTGTTGGTGGTAGTGTTTTTTGTTTGTTTGTTTGTTTTGTTTTGTTTTGTTTTTCCACTTCTTTGTGTCATTTTCAATTTTGCTTGCCAGCATTTTCTGGCTTTCAAGAACAGGTCTTTCACCTCTTTGGTCAGTTTTATTCATAGGTTTCGTATTGGTTTTGGTGTAAATGTAAATGCAGTTGATTCTTTAATTTCTCTTTCTGCTGCTTCATTATTTGTGTATAGAAATGCAACAGATTTCTGTACTCTGATTTTGTATCCTGCAACTTTAATGAATCCATTTATCAGTTCTAGCAGTATTTTGGTGGAGTCTTTCAGCTTTTCTGTATAGAATATAATGTCACGGGTGGCTCAGTGGGTTAAAGCCTCTGCCTTCAGCTCAGGTCATGATCCCAGGGTCCTGGGATCAAGCCCCCGCATCAGGCTCTCTGCTCAGCAGGGAGCCTGCTTTCCCTTCCTCTCTCTTTGCCTGCCTCTGCCTGCTTGTGATCTCTGTCTGTCAAATAAAATAAATAAAACCTTTAAAAAAAAAAAAAAGAATATAATGTCACCTGTGAATAGTGAAATTTTGACTTCTTTGCTGATTTGGATGTCTTTTATTTCTCTTTGTTGTCTGATTGCTGAAGCTAAGACTTCCACTACTAAGTTAGATAACAGAAGTGAGAGTGGACATCCTTTTCTTGTTACAGATCAGAAAAGTTCTGTTTTTCTCCATTGAAAATGATATTAGCTGTGTTTTTTACATAGGTGGCCTTTATTATGTTGAGGTATGTTCCTTCTAAACCTCCTTTATTGAGGGTTTTTATCATTAATGGATGTTATACTTTGTCAAATGCTTTTTTTGCATCTATTGAGATGATCTTATCCTTTCTTTTATTAATGTGGTGTATCACATTGACTGATTTGTGAATACTAAATCACACCTGAAACCCAGGAATAGATCCTACTTGATCATGATGAATGATTTTTTTTTTAATATATTGTTGGATTTGTCTTGTTAGTATTTTACTGAGAATTTTTGCATTCAAGATCATCATGGATATTGACCTATAGTTCTCCTTTGTGGTGGAGTCTTTATCTAGTTTGGTAGTAAAGCCATTCTAGCCTCCTAGAATGAGTTTGAAAGTTTTCTTTTCTTTTCAGTTTTTGAAATATTTTGAGAGGAGTAGGTATTAATTATTCTTTGTTTGGGAGAATTTGACTATGAAAACATCTGGGCCCTGGACTTTTTTTTTTTTGTAGTTTTTTAATTATTAACCATTATTATTATTATTATTAAAATAATAATTTAAATAAATTTAATAATTTAAATAAATTTAATTATTTAATTATTATTATTAATATTATTATTATTATTTCTTTCCTAGTTATTGGTCTTTTCAAGTTTTCTTTCAGTTTTGGTAGTTTATATGTGTCTAAGAATGTATCCATCTCTTTCAGGTTGCCCCATGTGTTGGCATATAGCTTTTCACAATATTCTCTTATAATTTTATTTCCATGGTGGTGGTGGTTATTCCTCTTCTCTCATTTTTATTTTTTAATTTATTTGGGTTCTTTCTCTTTTCTTTTTTATAAGTCTGGGCAGAGTATTAACAGTTTTATTATTTTTTTCAACAAATCGGCTCCATATTTAATTGATCTGTTCCCTTTTTTTCTATATGATTTATTTCTTTTCTAATCTTTATTATCCCCTTCCTTCTGCTACCTTTCTGCTTCATTTGTTCTTCTTTTTTGCTCCTTTAGGTGTAAGTTTAGGGTTTTGTTGTTGTTCTTCTTCTTCTTGCTTTTTAGAGTAGGCCTGTATTTCTATAAAATTCTCTTTAAGACCACTTCTGCTGCACTCCAAAGCTTTTGGGTGGTTTGTTTTCATTTTCACTTGTTTCCATGTATTTTTATTTTAAATTTATTCTTTGCTTTCATGGTTAACTTATTGATTGTTCAATATCAAATTTTTTAGACTCTATGTATTTGTGCTCTTTCCAAATCTTTTCTTGTGATTGACTTCTAGTTTCACCTAGCATTGTAATCAGAAAAAAAAAAAAAGCATGATGTACAATGCGTCCTGCGTATTATACACAACTGATAAATTACTGAATACTATATCTGAAACTAATGATGTGCTGCAAGTTAGTAAATTGAATTTAAATAAAATTCATAGTATGACTTCAATATTTTTGTACTTGTTGAGGTCTGTTTTGTGACCTAATATGTGATCTATCCTGGAGATTGTTCCATGTACAATTCAAAAGAATGTGCATTCTGCTTTTTTAGGATGGAATGTCCTGAATATATGTTAAGTCCATCTTGACCAGTGTGTCCTTCAAAGCCATTCCTTCCTTGTTAGTCTCCTGATTAGATGATCTGTCCATTGATGTAGATGGAGTGTTGGAGTGTTAAAGTCCCCTGCTATTATCCTATTATTGTTAATGAGTTCCTTTATGTTTATTAATTGTTTTATATATTTGGGTGCTCCCATGTTGGATTTGTAAATATCTATAATTGTTATATCTTCTTGTATGCTTCCTTTTATGATAATATAATGTCCTTCTTTGTCCCTTCTTACAGTCTATGTTTAAGTCTAGTTTTTCTGATATAAGAATTACTAGTCTGATTTTATTCTGACATTAATTGGTGTGATAAATATTTCTCTACCACCTCATTTTCAAATTGCAGGTGATTTTAAGTGTAAAATGAATCTCTTTTAGGCAGTGTATAGTTTGTTTTTTTTAATCAATTCGGAAACCCTTTGTCTTTTCATTGAGGCATTTAGTCCATTTGCTTTCAAAGAAATTATCGATAGATAAATATTTGTTGCCATTTTATTACTTGTTTTGTCATTCTTTCTGGAGATTTTCTCTGACCCTTTCTTGTCCTTGTCACTTGTGGTCTCTCCTTTTCACTCAAAAGTCCCCTTTAATATCTCTTGCAGAGATTATTTAGTATTCAGGAACTCCTTTAGTTTTTGTTTGTTTGAAAAAGACTTTATCTCTCCTATTATGAATGATATAGCTTTGCTGGAATACTCTATCCAGAGTATTCTTGACTGCAGATTTTCCCATTCAGCACTTTGAACATACCATGCCCCTCTTCTCTGGCTTGCAAAATTTCTGTTGAAAAGTCACCAGCTAAACTTATGGGTTTTCCCTTGTAAGGTAAGAAACTTTTTGTCATGCTTTTTTTTTTTTTCTTTATCACTATATTTTGTCAATTTAATTACAATGTGTCTTGGTGTTGGACTGCTTTTGTTGATTTTGATAGGAGTTCTCTATGCCTCCTCTTCTGGATGTCTGTTTCCTTTCCCAGATTAGGGAAATTTTCTTCAATTATTTCTTGAAATAAATTTTGCAGAGATCATTAAATTAAGGACCTTGAGATGGAGGGCATATCCTGGATTATCTAGCTGGACCTAATGTAATCATAGGGTCTTCCTGAGAGGAAAGTAGAAGGGTTAAAAACAAATTATCCAAACGGGCCCAATCTCATCATATGAGCCTTAAAACTGGATCATCATTCCTGGCTATAGTCAGAGGAAGTATAGGGGAATGGTCAGAATGATGCAGTGTTTCTAGCTTTGAAGACAGAGAAATGAGATTTGAGCCAAGGAATATTAGCAGTTTCTAGAAGCTGGGGAAAGAAAAAAAAAAAAAGCAAGGAGACAGATTCTCTCCCAGAGGTTCCAGAAAGGAACACAACACTGCAGTCATCTGGAGTTTAACCCAATCAGATCTGTATCAGCCTCCTAATCTGCAATGCTGTAAGTCTGTGCTATTTCAAGTCAATAATCATGTGATACTTTGTTAGTGTAACAACATAAAACTAACACATTTGTACTTTGAATTGCATGTAGTATGGCAGAAATCTTCACTGTATGGGGAAGATAACTTTGCAGAATTCAAATAGAATGTTAATAGAACTGTAGCATGAATATCTGGCTTGAAAAATGACACTGCTGCTGTTACAGCCACAGGAACTTAATAAAGGTGTACTTGTTGACATAAATGAGGAAAATGGTTGTGAAAGGATTGAAGATGTCCCAGAGGAAATGACAAAGCAGAATCTCCACATTAAAGGAACTCTCAGATGAATATCATGACACTGAAAACTCAAAGGATAAAAGATTTGAAAGTTTCACCTATTGATAGAAAGAAGTATGACAATGTACATTCTATTGTAAGTTACAGGATAAGAAGAAAGAAGCATTATTCAAAGGACTTGGGATAAGCTTTTTAGAACACATAAAATACTTTAATTCTCAATATCTAATATTTTAATTTATAGTGGACCAATAAATATTAGTTTACTATTGTTTCATGTGCTTATGCATATGTAACCAGCAGTAAGATTTTTTTTTTTGAGTGGGTATTTTTTTAAATTATTTATTTCTTTTCAGTGTAACAGAATCCATCGTTTATGCACCAGACCCAGTGCTCCACTCAATGTGCCCTCCGTAATACCCACCACCTGGCTCCCTCAACCTCCCACCTCCCACCCTTTCAAAACCCTCAGATTGTTTTTCAGAGTCCATAGTTTCTCATGGTTCATCTCCCCATCCTATTTCCCTCAACTCTCTTCTCCTCTCCATCTCCCCATGTCCTCCATGTTATTTGTTATGCTCCACAAGTAAGTGAAACCATATGATAATTGATTCTCTCTGCTTGACTTATTTCACTGAGCATCATCTCTTCCAGTCCCGTCCATGTTGCTACAAAAGTTGGGTATTCATCCTTTCTGATGGAGGCATAATACTCCATAGTCTATATGGACCACATCTTCCTTATCCATTCGTCCGTTGAAGGGCATCTTGGTTCTTTCCACTGTTTGGCGACCGTGGTCATTGCTGCTATAAACATTGGGGTACAGATGACCCTTCTTTTCACCACATCTGTATCTTTGGGGTAAATACCCAGTAGTGCAGTTGCACTCTATTTTTAATTTCTTGAGGAATCTCCACACTGTTTTCCAAAATGGCTGCACCAACTTGCATTCCCACCAACAGTGTAAGAGGGTTCCCCTTTCTCCACATCCTCTCCAACACATGTTGTGTCCTGTCTTGCTAATTTTGGCCATTCTAAGTGGTGTAAGGTGGTATCTCAATGTGGTTTTAATTTGAATCTCCCTGATGGCTAGTGATGATGAACATTTTTTCATGTGTCTGATAGCCATTTGTATGTCTTCATTGAAGAAGTGTCTGTTCATGTCTTCTGCCCATTTTTTGACATGATTATCTATTTCAACAGTAAGATTTGAAAAGGTTGACACAAGTTTGTAAAGGTCATGAAAAAATTCTAATGTTTCTTATTGATAATTATGACCATGTTGCATAGCACAGTTTTCATGATCCTTTTATGATCTTTCATTACCATGCAAAGCAAAGGCTGTCGGTTTTGGATTGCATGAATACAACATAATTTAGTTTCCTATTTAATTCTGGAGAGGTATTTGGTTTGTTTTAATGAATAGTGCTATTGTGTACTTTCTTCTACATGTCCTTTGGTGAACAAACATACAGGCTGCGTATGAGTTAGGAGTTGAATCGCCAGGATAGAGGACATATGAGTGTTCCTATTTAGTATGAACTGTCCAAGGTAACTTCTCAAAGTGGTTGTACTAATTTACACAGATTCATGAGAGCTGACATTGTTTCATGATCATTCCAAAATTTTGTATTGTTTGTTTTTTTTTAACCCATTTTGTTAACTATGTAGCAGTATCTTATTGAGGTTTACATTTGTATTTCTCTGAAGTCTCAATATAATTTTATTTCTTTAAAATTTTTTTCTACTTAGTTATCTTTATACTGATTAATGAGAATTTGTATGCAGGCTAGCTATGAGTTAGTAATCATATTAACTCCCACCCCCTTTGTCTTGCTTTCTTAGTTGTGTCTTGATAAACAGAAGTTCTAAATTTTTATATAGTCAAAATTTTCATCCTTTCATTTTCTGCTTAAGTGTTTTGTGAACCAGTTTAATAAGCTTTTTTCCATGCAAAAGTAATGATGAAACTCTTGGTTTTTTATAGATCTGTTATTGTGTGATTTTTTTACATTGAGTTCTACAAATCACATGGAAATGATTTTGTATACATTGAGATATAAGGGTAAAGTTTATCTTGTTTTGATTTCATACAGACATCAAATTGACCAACAACACTTATACAAAAGACCATTTTTTCCTAATTGATGTGCCAATTTTCTCTTATGTTATCCCATCATTTGGTCCTATTTTCATCCCTATACCATGATTACCTTCATACTTTTTCTATAAATATCTTTGACGTGAACTGTAAGTTTTCTGGCTTGTTATTTTACTTGCTCTGAAAGAAAAGTCTGATGCTTAAACAAAATAGAATCACCAAATATGCATTACTGAATAAATGTCTCATGTTAGCTTACAACAGTAAGTTGAGTAAGCTCAACCCTCCATAAGAGGTCTCACACTTACGGAAATATGGCGAAGGAGATCCTTATTTTTACATGGAGATTTAGAAAACTTTTTTAGAAAAGGTAGGGCATGAGGTAGGGCTGGAAAATTAGGAAAGATGTTACTAAGTAGATATTTAGGAAGAGGAAACAATCAGGCAAATGAGTTAATGAGGCTATTTAAGAGAGTGGATTTGTCTTAAATGTGCATTTAAAGTTACGTATATTTGGGCTTGAATGAAAGAGAAATTGTGTATCACTGTGTATGTGCCCAAGAGAATAAACTGAAAAGGGAAAATGTATGTAATATGTGTGTATTTAGAGATATAAATATCAAAGGAGTTAAAGTTAAATTGGATAAACATGCTTTGGAGAGCAGGCAAAGAAAACGTACTAAAGTATAGAAGAAAATATTAGATCATCAATATGGATATAGATATAGATTTCTAAAGATTTTATTTATTTATTGAGAGTGAGTGAGAGCAAGAGAGAGAGGAGGAGCAAAAGGAGAGAGAGAAAGTCAAGCAGACCCAGCACTGAATATGAAACCTGACATGGGGCTCAATCTCATGTCCCTGAGATCATGACTTGAGCCAAAATTGGGAGTCAGATGCTTAACTGACTGAGCCTCCTAGGTACCCCTCATTGGTTTATATTTTTATCTAAATAGAAATAAGACATTGAATGCTACTGAAGTTTACATTCATTTTAACCAGAGGCATCATTCCTCTTATATATGTCAGAAAATCCCATGTCAGTAAGAGAACTCAAGGTGTTCTGAGGGAAGAGTAAATCCTATAATGAAAAAAGGTTGTCAGTAACTACTGGATTCAAGATTTTAATTCCAGTGATTGTATCACAATTTAATAAATATGTGCTTGATTTAAATAAATTTGACTTTTATTTATCCAGTTTTGACTCAATCAGTGTTTGCAAAAAGGGCACATGACATATGATAATTACTGTACAAAAATGAAAAATTGAAAGTGCTAGTGATCATGAAAAGTAAGGCAGACAAAAAGAAAAGAAAAGAAAAGAAAAAATGGCAGAGCTGCATTTCTACACCCAGGAGGGACTGTTCTCAGACACCTATGAAATATGTTAATTATGATAAATTCACATGAGAAAATACATAGGTAAAATATATAGATATGTCACCTAGACTATTGGAAATGCATTACTTTCTTTATCTCTCACAGTTAACAGAAATCAGTTAAGACTATTATGAACTCATCATGGCTCACACATGTAAAATTAAGGACCTAAAATCTAAAGACAAACATCTATGATGATTTTCAGTTACATTTAAATTTCTGTGTAATATACTTAACCCAGCACTTTTTAAAGTTTAAAGTGAACAATGTTTACAAACCTTATTAGTGCCTTAGAAAAACCAAACATAACATTGAAAAAAATACCAAAGTGGCTGAAATGATAAGCAGCAAACAATATCAGAACAAATTAAATGCATTAATTGCCAGATTCTTCTATAAGAAAATATTAAAAGTTTAGTTGATTTGAAAATAGAAAGATCATAAAATTAATATCAATTATGAAGAATGTAGATAAATTAGAAGTGTGTGTGTACATCTGTCTATGCGTATACACAATGCACACACTGAATGAAAGTGTATATCCAGAAATCACAAAGTCTCAGATTTAGATAATTATATAGAACCATAACATATAAAACAAAATGCAGTTATAAAATAATAATTGCTAATGACATGAGGAGTGACAATGGTGTATTTTTATCACATAGATGTTTGTTAGTGATTTGCAGATAAAATAGTTTTAGTAATTGTAAAACTTAAAGATTAGTCAGGCAGTTTTCTTTGATAGAAAAGTTTTCCAAATTTGCTGACCTTTCCATGAAAACAAAAAGTTGTTGTTTGTATTTCATGTAGGAGAATATTTTTTAAAATGCTAATTTTATAGACATTGATAAATTAATTCTTTTTAAAAAATTTATTTGACAGAGAGAGAGAGCACAAGTAGGCAGAGTGGCAGGCAGAGGTAGAGGGAGAAGATGAGCAGAGAACGTGATGTGGGGCTCCATCCCAGGACCCTGGGATCATGATCTGAGCCAAAGGCTAACATTCAACTGCCAGAGCCACCCTGGCACCCCTTAACAAACTCCTTCTAAAGTTTACAGAAAGAAGCAAAAACTCTGTAATATTACACCAAAAAATATTGAAGGAGAAAAATGAGTTTGGAACATTAATACCACACTCAACTTCAAAATTTACCATAAAGCTGAAGTGATTAAGAAATTATGATATTGGTGAAAGAACAGACAAAGAGATCAATGAAACAGAATGGAGAGCGCAGCAATAGACCTACATAAATAAAGTCACCTGATCTTCGACAAAAGAGCAAAGGCAATAAAGTGGAGCAAAGATAGTCTCTTTAACAAATGGTGCTAGAAAAACTGAACATCTGTATAGAGAAAAAAAAAAACCAAGAGACTTTACATCCTTCACAGAAATTAAAATGCATTATAGACCTAAAATGAAATGTGAAATTATAAAACTCTTAGAAGATAACACAGGAGAAATCTAGATTATGTTGGATATGATAATGTGTTTTTAGGTATAATACCAAAGATACAATCCATGAAAAAAATAATTAATAATCCAGACTTTATTAAAATTAAAACTTCTGCTATGTGAAAGACAATATTGACAAAAGATAAACCACAGACTAGTAGAAAATATTTGCAAAAGCCACATACATCTCATAAAGGATGGTTGTCCAAAATACATAAAGAACCTTATAATTCAAAAATAAGAGAGCAACCCAACTAAAATATAGATGAAAAGACCTTCACAGATGGGATAGCAAAGAAGACATACAAATGGTAACTAAGTGTATGAAAAGGTGTTCCATATCATGTCATCAGGAATTTATGGTGTTTTTTTCATAGATGAATGAATGGTTCTTTCTTCTAGAAAAGATAGTGATGTTTCTGTCACCTAAGTCTTAGTAAATCTAAATCATTTGAGGGATTAGCAAACAGGTATACAGCATTAGTGAGTGGGCTGATGTGGTGGTGTGGTTTATGTTCGACACCACAGCGCAGTTTGTCCTGGTATTGCAGCTGAGCAGAGATATTAAAAGGATGCTATAAGAGAGGTTTCTAAATCAATTAAGCATCTCAAAAAAGCAGCAAAATTTTAGCAATACCTTTTAAAACTACATTACTTGTTTTTCAGCAAGGTCTGCAAAATAACTAATTTCCATGTGGGTGAAAGTGAGTCAGAAGATGAAATTGTTGCCTTGAATTATGAGTCCTACACCTAGGAAGGCTGTGTGGCAAAATGACTGCCTAAATTCTTAAATGTTAAATGCTCTCAGATGCAAAAGAGGTAACTAAAGGGTCTCCTATTTTAGGTTTTCATGTGGTTTTCAACATCTGCATTTTTTTCCTGCCATTATTATAATTTGTTTATTTTTGTGACTGTTACTGAAATGATTTTCCAATATTGAGGTGAAATTATATTACAAATGATCAAATAAGGGTGCCTGAGTGATTCAGTCAGTTGGGCTCTTGATTTTGACTCAGGTCATGATTTGGGGGTCATGGAATGGAGGTGTTTGTCAGCCTCTGGGCTCAGGGGAGAGTCGGCTTGAGGTTCTCTCTCTCCCTCTCCCTCTGCTCCTCCCCCCTGTTTCCATGCATTCTCTCTCTCTTCCTCAAATAAATAGATATATCTTTAAAAAAACAAAACAAAACAAAACAAAAACCCTAAATGATCAAATACTCTAAGCTCAAACTGATATGTATATAGTTATGCATACACATACTGCAAATATTTAACCAATCTTTATAGTAACCTTTATACACTAAACTATTCCTATTTGTAATGTCATGAAATTTTAACAAATCTGCTGCTTAACTCTTGGATGATTGGCAGACAACTCCTTGGTTGACTACTTGATGGTTCTGAGATAAATTTTAAAACGTGAATGCAGTCAATGGTAATTTTATTTGATAGTACCATCTGGGGTTTTGCAATTGACATTGTTCAGTGCCCATTTTCTCTATGAAATAATATAATTGAATTGATTCTTATAGAGCTTATCTGGAGAACTCTAAGGGCCTTTCCTTCCACTGTATGATTGAAATATGCATTTGTTATGGACAACCAGTTTCTTAGGGCAGAACTTAGTTAATATTCTTAATCATTGTTCATATGCAGTACATATCTTGATATTACATCATAACAGGAAAAAAAAAACTTTCCTACATTTTAGCACTTTATAATTATTAGTAAAAAGTATTTTAGCATACAGTCCCTTCAACTGGCTGAAGACTTCTAATATTTTATAACATTTTGCTGCCAAAATTAAGACACTGGACAGAATTTTGTTTGGATTTACTGAAATTCCTTTGAGAAACATGGAAATAATTTAAACTAACTATATTCAATCATAAGATGGATGCAAATGCATCCTCAGATAGAACAACTTCTTTCCACTCTCAGGACTTTCATCTTCCTCTTTGTCCTGACAAGTGGAATTTAATGAAGAAGAGGACAGAAACCCGCAGACCTCAGGAAGATTTATTTTTACTTTTTTACTTAAAAGATCATTAATCAGAAAAAGGGAATAACTTTATACATAAAATTAAGGAAAATCATTAGTCATAGCTGCCTGTATATTTTTCAAAAATTCAGTGACAATAATACATAAATTTTATTTATATGACATAACACTTTTTCCCATACTACCACCTTAGTCATATGCATATTGCATTGCATTAGCTTACTTATATTTTAAGATTGTATTTATTTATTTGAGAGAGAGAGAGAGAACAGTCAGGAGGGTAAGAGGAAGAAGCTGACCCCTTGCTGAGCAGGGAGCCCAATGCAGAACTCGATCCAGGACCTTGGGATCATGGCCTTAGCTGAAGACAGACATTTAACCAACTGATCCATCCAGATGCTCCTGCACTAGCTTGCTAATTAAAATCTTGGTCTTTTGAGGCCACTGTTACTGTTTCAAATTGATATGGACATTCTTCTCTATAGCCAAACTTGGCCCAGGTGACAAAGCAAATTTCTACATATACCAATGCATATTTAAAATGCAGTTTTTAAACTTGTATAGAGTATATTTATCATGGTCTGTAATTTGTTTCTTATGTAGCATTATATTTTCAGACACCAAGAGAGAACCCTGCATGTAATATATTATAGATAATATTTTTTTTTTAGATTTTATTTATTTATTTGACAGAGAGAGATCACAAGTAGGCAGAGAGGCAGGCAGAGAGAGAGGAGACAGGACTTGATCCCAGGACCCTGAGATCATGACCTGAGCCGAAGGCAGCGGCTTAACCCACTGAGCCACCCAGGCGCCCTGATAATAAATGTTTTTTAAAGCAACTTTTTCTTAAGGTAAAATTTGTATCAGCATTATGTTAGTTTCAGATATACAACATAAAAAATGTTTTTTGTAGACATTACAAAATGATCACCACAATAAGTCTAGTTACCAGGGTTTTTTTTTTTGGTTTTTTTAATTTTATTTTTTCAGTGTTCCAAGATTCATTGTTTATGTACCACACCCAGTGATCCATGCAATACGTGCGCTCCTTAACACCCACCACCAGGTTCTCCCAACCCCCACCCACTCCCCTCCAAAACCCTCAGTTTGTTTCTCAGAGTTCACAGTCTCCCATGGTTCATCTCCCCATCCAATTTCCCCTAACTCACTTCTCCCCTTCACCCAATGTCCTCTGTGTTATTCTTTATGTTCAACAAGTAAGTTAAACCTATGATAATTGACTCTCTCTGCTTGACTTATTTCACCTTATACCAGTTAGAATGGCCAAAATTAACAAGACAGTAAACAACAAGTGGTGGAGAGGATGTAGAGAAAGGAGAACCCTTTACGTTGTTGGTGGGAATGCAAGTTGGTGCAGCCACTTTGTCAAACAGTGTGGAGATTCCTTAAGAAATTAAAATAGAGCTACCTTATGACCCTGCAATTGCATTCAAAGATATTTACCTCAAAGATACAGACGTAGTGAAAACAAGGGCCATCTATACCCCAATGTTCATAGTTACCAGTTTTTAGCATACAATTGAACTTCTTCATCCATTTTACCTGCCCCAATCTTCTCCCTTATGATAACCATCAATCTGTTCTCTGTATCTATGAGCTTTGTTTTGACTTTTAGATTCATTAAGTGAAATCATATGGTATTGTCTTTCTCTGTTTTACTTATTTTACTTAACTTTACTTAAAGTTTACCCATGTTGTCATAAGTGGGAAGATTTTATTCTTTTTTATGGCTGAATAATATTTCAGTATGTATATATACCTCCTCTCCTTGGTTCATTCATCCAAAAATATGCACTTAGGTTGTTTTTATATCTTGGCTATTGTAAATAATGCTGCAGTGAGCATACGGGAGTATGTATCCTTTTGAATTGGTGTTTTGTTTTTGTTTTTGTTTTTGTTTTCTTTTTTTAATTGGAGTATAGCTGACACAGTGTTACATTAGTTTTGAGTGTACTACACAGTGATTCAACATCTCTATATGCTATACCACTCTCACCACAAGTGCAGCTACCATATGTCACTATACAATACTATTACTATATCATTAACTATATTGCCTATGCTGTGCCATTTATCCTACTTATAACTGGAAGTCTCTATTTCCTACCCCCTTTTACCCATTTTGCCTATTTCCTTAACCCTCTTTTCTCTGGCAAATATCAGTTTATTCACTTTGTTTAAGGTCTGACTTCTTTTTATTTATTCACTGGTTTTTTTAGATTCCACATATTAATGTAATCATATGCTATTTGTCTTTCTCAACCTGACTTATTTCACTTAGCATAATACCCCTTAGGTCCATCCATGTTGTCACAAATGACAAGATTTCATCTTTTTTAAATGGCTGTACAATATTCCATTGTGTACATATAGCTTATTCATTTCTACCAGTGGACACTTGGGCTGTTTCCATACCTTAGTTAGTAGAAATAATACTGTGATAGACATAAAGGTACACATATCTTATACAATTACTATTTGTTTTCTTTGGGTAAATACCCAGTAGTGGAAATACTAAATTGTATGGTTTTGTTTGTTTGTTTGTTTAGTTTCTTGAGGCACTTCCATAATGTTTTCCACATTGGCTTTACCTATTACATTTCCACCAACAGGACATGAAGGTTACTTTTTCTCCACATTCTTATCAACACTTATCATTTGCTCTAAATTGAAAGACTGTTGTTAAAATGTCCATATTGCCTACAGTAATCTATAGATTCAATGCAATCCCAATAAAAATTCCAACATAATTTTTCACAGATTTAGAGCAAATGATATCAAAATTTATATGGAGTCACAAAAGATGCCAAGGAGTCAATGCAATCTTGGGAAAGAAGAACAAAGCTCAAGGTATCATGATTCCAGATTTGAAGATATACTACAAAGCTTTCATAATCAAAACAGTATGGTACTGACACAAAAACAGACACATAGATCTGCGTGGCTCGCTGAGGTAGCAGACTTGTTAGAAAGTTTGAACCTTGCACTGATTTGGGCCTTTAAGGGGGAGGGGTAGTGTTGACCATGTTTACTCGACCTTCCATTTTGAGAGAGTCCCACCAGCAACCTTGACATTGGAAGAGTTCTAGGGCTGATTTTTAATCTTCTAGTTGGTCTTTTAAACCATGACCTATTTTCTGTGCTTCAGAGTGCTCAGTGCTGGTGTGGGCTAAAGACACAGGCAAATAAGCAATGATGTCTGGACCCTGCTCCAGTCTTCACTTTTAAGGTAGAGAAGGAGTATAAACCATGTCATTTGTTGGTCTTTCTGACCCAGAGAGAGTTCCAGCAGCTCCTCCACCAATTTGTAGAGATCTAGAGCTGAATCTTTTACAAATCTTGTATAAATGTTTAAACATGGCTTCTTTTCTGTGCCCAAAGAAAAATCTGTTCCATATCACTTGCTACTGTTCTTCCACACCGTAGCTTGCAGCATTGGTGCTAGGGATTCATTACTGTGTCTTTGTCTTTCTTGCTGTTTTCTTTTGCTATCCTATCTTTTGTCATCCAGAAGATGTTCAGTCACCCCTCCATTATTCTTCAGGAGAATTGCTCTATAAATAGGTACAATTTAGGGACACCTGGGTGGCTCAGTGGGTTAGGCCTCTGCCTTCAGCTCAGACCATGATCTCAGGGTACTGGGATTGAGGCCCACATCAGGCTCTCTACTCAGCAGGGAACCTGCTTCCCCCTCTCTCTCTACCTGCCTCTCTTCCTACTTGCGATCTCTCTCTCTCTGCCAAATAAATAAATAAAATCTTTAAAAAAAATAGGTACAATTTGGTGCATTTCATGGAGAAGGTGAATTTGGGGTCTTCTTAAGTCACCATCTTCATAGAGAATCTTAGCTTTTTTGTTTTATTTGGATAAATATCCCAATGAAGAGCTAGATTACTTGGTAGCTCTATTTTTAATTTTTGAGGACCCCCATACTGTCTTCCACAGTGGCTTCACCAATTTACATTCTCATCAACAGTGTGTGAGGGTTCCTTTTTCCACACATCCCCACCAACTCTTGTAGTTTCTTACAGTTTTGATAATAGCCATTCTAACAGGTGTGAGGTGGTATCTCTTTGTAGTTTTAATTTGCATTTTTCAAATTAGTCATGTTAAACATCTTTGTATGCCTCTTGGCCATATGTATGTCTTCTTTGCAGAAATTTATCTATCCAGATGCTCTGCCCATTTATTAATCAGATATTTCCCCCCATTGACTTGTAGGAGTTCTTTTTAGAGTTTGGATATTAACCCCTTCTGATATTTGTGATTTACACATATTTTCTCCCATTCATTAGGTTGAGTTTCATTTTGTTGATGGTTTCCATTGCTCTGCAGAAGCTTTTTAGGTTGATGTTGTCCAACTTGTTTATTTTAGCTTTTGTTGCCTTTGCTTTAGAGTCAGATCAAAAAATTAAGTGCCAAGACTGATGTCAACATTATTGCCTATATTTTTAATCTAGGAGTTTTACAGTTTCAAGTCTTACATCCAAATCTCTCATCCGTTTTGAGTAATATTTCATGTATGGATGTAAGATAGTGTCTAATTTCATTTTCTTACATGTGGCTTTCCCAGCATCACTTATTGAAGCAACTATACTTTCCCTACTGTATATTCTTTTTCCTTCAATAGAATTGGTTGGAATTTATACATTTCTTTAAAAGATTTGTTTATCTTTTCTTTTTTTTGTTTGTTTATTTTTTATTTTTTATAAACATATATTTTTATCCCCAGGGGTACAGGTCTGTGAATCACCAGGTTTACACACTTCACAGCACTCACCAAAGCACATACCCTCCCCAATGTCAATAATCCCACCCCCTTCTCCCAAACCCCCTCCCCCCAGCAACCCTCAGTTTGTTTTGTGAGATTAAGAGTCACTTATGGTTTGTCTCCCTCCCAATCCCATCTTGTTTCATTTATTCTTCTCCTACCCACTTAAGCCCCCATGTTGCATCACCACTTCCTCATATCAGGGAGATCATATGATAGTTGTCTTTCTCTGCTTGACTTATTTCGCTAAGCATGATACGCTCTAGTTCCATCCATGTTGTCGCAAATGGCAAGATTTCATTTCTTTTGATGGCTGCATAGTATTCCATTGTGTATATATACCACATCTTCTTGATCCATTCATCTGTTGATGGACGTCTAGGTTCTTTCCATAGTTTGGCTATTGTGGACATTGCTGCTATAAACATTCGGGTGCATGTACCCCTTTGGATCACTACGTTTGTATCTTGAGGGTAAATACCCAATAGTGTAATTGCTGGGTCATAGGGCAGTTCTATTTTCAACATTTTGAGGAACCTCCATGCTGTTTTCCAGAGTGGCTGCACCAGCTTGCATTCCCACCAACAGTGTAGGAGGGTTCCCCTTTCTCCGCATCCTCGCCAGCATCTGTCATTTCCTGACTTGTTGATTTTAGCCATTCTGACTGGTGTGAGGTGATATCTCATTGTGGTTTTGATTTGTATTTCCCTGATGCCGAGTGATATCGAGCACTTTTTCATCTGTCTGTTGGCCATCTGGATGTCTTCTTTGCAGAAATGTCTGTTCATGTCCTCTGCCCATTTCTTGATTGGATTATTTGTTCTTTGGGTGTTGAGTTTCCTAAGTTCTTTATAGATTCTGAACACTAGTCCTTTATCTGATATGTCGTTTGCAAATATCTTCTCCCATTCTGTCAGTTGTCTTTTGGTTTTGTTAACTGTTTCCTTTGCTGTGCAAAAGCTTTTGATCTTGATGAAATCCCAATAGTTCATTTTTGCCCTTGCTTCTTTGCCTTTGGCGTTGTTCCTAGGAAGATGTTGCTGTGGCTGAGGTCGAAGAGGTTGCTGCCTGTGTTCTCCTCAAGGATTTGGATGGATTCCTTTCGCACATTGAGGTCCTTCGTGCATTTTGAGTCTATTTTTGTGTGTGGTGCAAGGAAATGGTCCAATTTCATTTTTCTGCATGTGGCTGTCCAATTTTCCCAGCACCATTTATTGAAGAGGCTATCTTTTTTCCATTGGACATTCTTTCCTGCTTTGTTGAAGATTAGTTGACCATAGAGTTGAGGGTCTATTCTGGGCTCTCTATTCTGTTCCATTGATCTATGTGTCTGTTTTTGTGCCAGTACCATGCTGTCTTGATGATGACAGCTTTGGAATAGAGCTTGAAGTCCGGAATTGTGATGCCACCAACTTTGGCTTTCTTTTTCAATATCCCTTTGGCTATTCGAGGTCTTTTCTGGTTCCATATAAATTTTAGGATTATTTGTTCCATTTCTTTGAAAAAAAAAAAAAAACGGGGTGGTATTTTGATATGAATGGCATTAAATGTGTAGATTGCTTTAGGTAGCATAGACATTTTCACAATATTTATTCTTCCAATCCAGGAGCATGAAACATTTTTCCATTTCTTTGTGTCTTCCTCAATTTCTTTCATGAGTACTTTATAGTTTTCTGAGTATAGATTCTGTGCCTCTTTGGTTAGGTTTATTCCTAGGTATCTTATAGTTTTGGGTGCAATTGTAAATGGGAGACTCCTTAATTTCTCTTTCTTCTGCCTTGTTGTTGATGTAGAGAAATGCAACTTATTTCTGTGCATTGATTTTATATCCTGACACTTTACTGAATTCCTGTACAAGTTCTAGCAATTTTGGAGTGGAGTCTTTTGGGTTTTCCACATATAGTATCATATCATCTGCGAAGAGTGACAGTTTGACTTCTTCTTTGCTGATTTGGATGCCTTTAATTTCCTTTTGTTGTCTGATTGCTGAGGCTAGGACTTCTAGTACTATGTTGAATAGCAGTGGTGATAATGGACATCCCTGCCGTGTTCCGGACCTTAGCGGAAAAGCTTTCAGTTTTTCTCCATTGGGAATGATATTTGCGGTGGGTTTTTCATAGATGGCTTTGATGATATTGAGGTATATGCCCTCTATCCCTACACTTTGAAGAGTTTTGATCAGGAAGGGATGCTGTACTTTGTCAAATGCTTTTTCAGCATCTATTGAGAGTATCATATGGTTCTTGTTCATTCTTTTATTGATGTGTTGTATCACATTGACTGATTTGCCGATGTTGAACCAACCTTGCAGCCCTGGAATAAATCCCACTTGGTCGTGGTGAATAATCCTTTTAATGTACTGTTGAATCCTATTGGCTAGTATTTTGTTGAGTATTTTCGCATCTGTGTTCATCAAGGATATTGGTCTATAGCTCTCTTTTTTGATGGGATCCTTGTCTGGTTTCGGGATCAAGGTGATGCTGGCCTCATATAATGAGTTTGGAAGTTTTCCTTCCATTTCTATTTTTTGGAACAGTTTCAGGAGAATAGGAATTAGTTCTTTAAATGTTTGGTAGAATTCCCCTGGGAAGCCGTCTGGCCCTGGGCCTTTGTTTGTTTGGAGATTTTTAATGACTGTTTCAATCTCCTTACTGGTTATGGGTCTGTTCAGGCTTTCTATTTCTTCCTGGTTCAGTTGTGGTAGTTTATATCTTTCTAGGAATGCATCCATTTTTTACAGATTGTCAAATTTATTGGCGTAGAGTTGCTCATAGTATGTTCTTATAATAGTTTGTATTTCTTTGGTGTTAGTTGTGATCTCTCCTCTTTCACTCATGATTTTATTTATTTGGGTCCCTTCTCTTTTCTTTTTGATAAGTCAGGCCAGGGGTTTATCAATTTTATTAATTCTTTCAAAGAAACAGCTCCTAGTTTCGTTGATTTGTTCTATTGTTTTTTGGTTTCTATTTCATTGATTTCTGCTCTGATCTTTACGATTTCTCTTCTCCTGCTGGGCTTAGGGTTTCCTTCTTGTTCTTTCTTCAGCTCCTTTAGGTGTAGGGTTAGGTTGTGTACCTGAACCCTTTCTTGTTTCTTGAGAAAGGCTTGTACCAGTATATATTTTCCTCTCAGGACTGCCTTTGTTGTGTCCCACAGATTTTGTACATGTTATATTTTCATTATCATTTGTTTCCATGATTTTTTTCAATTCTTCTTTAATTTCCCGGTTGACCCATTCATTCTTTAGAAGGATGCTGTTTAGTCTCCATGTATTTGGGTTCTTTTCAAACTTCCTTTTGTGGTTGAGTTCTAGCTTTAGAGCATTGTGGTCTGAAAATATGCAGGGAATGATCCCAATCTTTTGATACCGGTTGAGTCCTGATTTAGGACCGAGGATGTGATCTATTCTGGAGAATGTTCCATGTGCACTAGAGAAGAATGTGTATTCTGTTGCTTTGGGATGAAATGTTCTGAATATATCTGTGATGTCCATCTGGTCCAGTGTGTCGTTTAAGGCCTTTATTTCCTTGCTGATCTTTTGCTTGGATGATCTGTCCATTTCAGTGAGGGGAGTGTTAAAGTCCCCTACTATTATTGTATTATTGTTGATGTGTTTCTTTGATTTTGTTATTAATTGGTTTATATAGTTGGCTGCTCCCATTTGGGGGCATAGATATTTAAAATTGTTAAATCTTCTTGTTGGACAGACCCTTTGAGTATGATATAGTGTCCTTCCTCATCTCTTATTATAGTCTTTGGCTTAAAATCTAATTGATCTGATATAAGGATTGCCACTCCTGCTTTCTTCTGATGTCCATTAGCATGGTAAATTCTTTTCCACCCCCTCACTTTAAATCTGGAGGTATCTTCGGGCTTAAAATGAGTTTCTTGGAGGCAAGATATATATGCATTTTCTTTTTTTATCCATTCTGATAGCCTGTGTCTTTTGATTGGGGCATTTAGCCCATTAACATTCAGGGTAACTATTGAGAGATATGAATTTAGTGCCATTGTATTGCCTGTAAGGTGACTGTTACTGTATATGGTCTCTGTTCCTTTCTGATCTACCACTTGTAGGCTCTCTCTTTGCTTAGAGGACCCCTTTCAAGATTTCCTGTAGAGCTGGTTTGGTGTTTGCAAATTCTTTCAGTTTTTGTTTGTCCTGGAAGCTTTTAATCTCTCCTTCTATTTTCAATGATAGCCTGCTGGATACAGTATTCTTGGCTCCATGTTTTTCTCGTTTAGTGCTCTGAAAATATCATGCCAGCTCTTTCTGGCCTCCCGGGTCTCTGTGGATAAGTCAGCTGCCAATCTAATATTTTTACCATTGTATGTTACAGACTTCTTTTCCCGGGCTGCTTTCAGGATTTTCTCTTTGTCACTGAGATTTGTAAATTTTACTATTAGGTGACGGGGTGTGGGCCTATTCTGATTGATTTTGAGGGGCGTTCTCTGAACCTCCTGAATTTTGATGCTTGTTCCTTTTGCCATATTGGGGAAATTCTCCCCAATAATTCTCTCCAGTATACCTTCTGCTCCCCTCTCTCTTTCTTCTTCTTCTGGAATCCCAATTATTCTAATGTTGTTTCGTCTTATGGTGTCACTTATCTCTCGAATTCTCCCCTTGTGGTCCAGTAGCTGTTTGTTCCTCTTTTGCTCAGCTTTTTTATTCTCTGTCATTTGGTTTTCTATATCACTAATTCTTTCTTCTGCCTCATTTATCCTAGCAGTGAGAGCCTCCATTTTTGATTGCACCTCATTAATAGCTTTTTTTATTTCAACTTAGTTAGATTTTAGTTCATTTATTTCTCCAGAAAGGGCTTTTATATCTCTCGAGAGGGTTTCTCTAATATCTTCCATGCCTTTTTCGAGCCCGGCTAGAACCTTGAGAATTGTCATTCTGAACTCTAGATCTGACATATTACCAATGTCTGTATTGATTAGGTCCCTAGCCTTCGGTACTGCCTCTTGTTCTTTTTTTTGTGTTGAATTTTTCCGTCTTGTCATTTTGTCCAGATAAGAGTATATGAAGGAGCAAGTAAAATACTAAAAGGGTGGCAACAACCCCAGGAAAATATGCTTTAACCAAATTAGAAGAGATCCCAAATAGTGAGGGGGGAGAAAGGGGATAAAAAGAGGTTCAAAAAGGAAAAAAGAAAAAAGAAAAAAAAAGAAAAGAATAGAATTAAAAAAGAAAACAAATAAGAAAAATATAAAAAAGAAAAAATATATATATTAGATAAACTAGTTAAAAACCGTTAAAAAAGAAAAAGGTAAAGGTTAAAAAAAAAATTAACCAGAAGGCGAGAAAAAAAAACAAAAAATGAAAAAGAAAAAAATTAAATTAACTGTAAGACTAAAAAAAATCACAGGGGAAAAGCCATGAGTTCCGTGCTTTGCTTTCTCCTCCTCTGGAATTCTGCTGCTCTCCTTGGTATTGAAACCGCACTCCTTGGTAGGTGAACTTGGTCTCGGCTGGATTTCTTGTTGATCTTCTGGGGGAGGGGCCTGTTGTAGTGATTCTCAAGTGTCTTTGCCCCAGGCGGAATTGCACCGCCCTTAGCAGGGGCCGGGGTGAGTAATCTGCTCGGGTTTGCTTTCAGGAGCATTTGTTCCCTGAGCGCTTTCCATAGAGTTCCGGAGGAGGAGGAATACAAATGGCGGCCTCCTGGTCTCTGGCCCGGAGGAGCCGAGAGCCCAGGGCCCCACTCCTCAGTGCGCCCTCAGAGAACAGAGCCCAGTTACTCCCGTCTGCCTGACCTCTGGCCGCGCTCCGAGCTCACTGAGTCTGCGACCGGTTCAAGGTAACACCGAGTTGTGAGCTTACTGTCGGCTCTGTCTCTGTAGCCGGCTTTCCCATTCCAATACCCGCAAGCTCTGCGACACTCAGACACCCCCGATCCTTCTGTGACCCTGGGAGACCTGAGTCCACGCTGACCCTGCGTGGGCTTCGCCCCAGTTTAGCCTCTGGAGCGATGTCCCTCAGCGGAACAGACTTTTAAAAGTCCTGATTTTGTGCGCCGTTGCTCCGCTGCTTGCCAGGATCCGGCCCCTCCCCCCGGGGTCTATCTTCCCGTCGCTTTGGATTCACTCCTCCGCCGGTCCTACCTTTCAGAAAGTGGTTGTTTTTCTGTTTCCAGAATTGCTGTTCTTCTTCTCTTCGATCTGCCGATGTCTTTTCAGGTGTTTGCAATCTTTAGATAAGCTATCTAGCTGATCTCCGGCTAGCTGAAGTAGTCTCAGCCTACTACTTCTCTGCCATCTTGACTCCTCCCCAGATTTGTTTATCTCTTCAAAGAACCAGACTTTGTTTCATCAACTTCTTTTTCTTTTTTTGAATCTATATTTCATTTATTTCTGCTCTGATTTTTATTATTTTCTTCCTTCTAGTGACTTTTGGCTTTGTTTTTCTTCTTCTAGATCTTTTAGGTATAAAGTTAGATTTTTGAGATGTTTTATTTCTTGAGGTAGTCCTGTTCTGCTACAAACTTCCCTCTTAGCACTGCTTTTGCTGCATCCCATAGAATTTGGAATTTTATATTTTCATTTCAAAAATACTCAAGGTTTTTTAAAAATTAATTTTCCCTTTGATGTCTTTGCTGACCCATTGGTTGTTCTGTAGTATGTTGTTCAATTTTCATGTATTTGTTAATTTTCCAATTTTCTTCTTGCAATTGATTTCTTGTTTTATATCACTGTAGTTGGAAAAAATATGTTTTATTATTTAAATCTTCTTACATTTATTGAGACTTGTTTTGTGACCTAATGTGGCCTATCTACCCTGGCAAATATTCCATGTGTAATTTAGAATGTATATTTTGCTTCTTTTGAATGGAATAAACATATGTTCTGTATCTATTTATTAAGTCCATCTGATTAAATGTGTCATGTAAGGCCACTGTTTATTCATTGATTTTCTATCTAATATGATCTATCCATTGATGTAAATGGGGTATGAAAATTCCCTACTGTTACTGTATTGCTATCAGTTTTTTCCCTTTAGTTTTGTTAATATTTGCTTTAAATATTTAAGTGCTTTTATGTTGAGTTTGCAAATACTTACAAATGTCATATCCTCATATTGGATTGACCTTTTTAGCATTATAGAATGCCCTTTTTTTTTTATTAAAGTCTTTGTGTTAAAGACTTTAACTTTTATCAGACTATTTTGTCTGATAAAAGTATTGCTACCTCAGCTTTCCTCTTGTTTTTATTGTATAATATACCTTTTCCCATCTTTTCACTTTCAGTGAAATCATTTTCAGTGAGTCTCCTTGAGAATGCGCAGTTAAAATTTAGGTTTTATACAAATTAAGACACCAAGGCTCAGAGAAGTTAGATAATTTTCTCAAGCTTACAGATAACAAATTGCAAAACCATTATTTTAAGACTACATTAATTTAAGACTTTCTACTCAAATATAATCTCCAAACATTATAAATGATGATCATTCAAAATTATGGTGTCAGTTATTAGTCATGGCAATGCAATGACATTTATAGATAATGGTACTATATATTTTAGTTAGACTATCTTTTAAAAGGTAAAGGGAACATGGAGAAATTAGGAAGTAATGAGGGAAGATCCAGAAATTCCCTAAACTTTTTTGCAGATTTGTTCCCATTGGCTGTTTTATATAATGACTTTGAGAAGTCTACGACTTTATTGGTCCTGGTGATTAACTCAGTTTTAGTGATGGAATAATCTGATGGAAAAGGGAAACAAATATTCAACAATCTAGATTAATTATTGTCAAAATGAAGATCATTTAAGGAAAAGATATGATCTTTATAAATTAATCAGATCTATTAATTTACCCAGGAACCACTCACAAAGGTGATTTTATATATAGAACAATTTATACATACAAAGGAAACAATTTATAAAATTGTTTTATATTTTATATAAATATAAATGTCAGCAACCATTTCATTCAGAAAATGTCAGCAACTATTTCATCTTATTTATTAATGTCAGTCCTGTTTTCAATATTAAACTACTTATCACTGTACTTTAGCATAATTTTTTACTGGAAAAGCCATTTATTCCTCTCATCTCACAAAAAAATATTTCTTACAAATATGTATAAAAGAAATTAGTCAGAGTTTCACCAGAGAAACAGGACCAGTATGATATACAATCAAATCTCATGATTTTTTTAACATATTCCACATATGTGAATTTGCCTTCTCATTAAAGTATATTTGTAACCCTAATATCAACATCTACATTGCTTTTCTGGACATTCATGAACATGCCAAGTTGATACATAAAAATAAACAGCAAAGAATTTTACAACATTTCAACTTGGTCTAATATTATAATTTTAAATTAACTGGTTTAGGAAAGTGGTTTTATCCAGGGGTAATTTTCCCTCTCTAGGACACATTTAACCATGTTTAGAGACATTTTTGATTGGCGTTCAAGTGACAACTTTGATTAGAGTTATAGTGATGACTATAAAGGATGGCATTTGAAATGGCAAATTGCTCATCATAAAAACAAAAATAGTGAGCCTCAGCATTTGTCACATATGTTGGAAAGATATGTATATTATGAAGTGACCTTATAGGTAAATAGCAGCAAGATAACTATTTAGTACATATCTCAAAAAGGCATGTGGTTACCCTTTACAAAATAGTAAAATTTGGAATTTGGATCTCATCATGTACCAAAAATTTCTATATATATAAAATGACTAAATATGAAAAACAAAATAATGAAATGTTGCACGAAAATACAAGGAAATATTTTTTAAATAACAATGAGATAAAGCTTCTTAAGTTATTTGAAAAGAAGGAAGATAATTAATTCTACAAAATAAAACATTTAAAAATGGCTTTATGCCAAATGACAACATGAAAAAAAATGGAAAGAAAAGCAATAAATAGGGGAATTACTTAATTGAAAGAAAAAAAAAACATTACTGACGTTTAAGAATCCATGAGAAAAAGATAATCCAATAGAAAAACAGTCATAGGTCTTGGAAGGTACACACAAAGCTGATTAACAAACTAAAAGAGGATTAAATATGATTAGAGAAATACAACCTAAAATACTGAAATACCATTTCACACACTTAAATTTGATCAAAAAAAAAAAAAATCTAGCACCAATTTTTTTTTTTCCCACTGTTTTTCTAATATAAGTTTTAAACATTGCCAGTGTGTAATAAACAAGAGAAATGTCAATACTGATACTTGGATTGAATCCTTGATATTTGGAACACTGGTGTTAAGCTAAGTTTTGCCTCCCAAATACTACCTCAGTTGATATCTCAACTTTTGATATTTTTTCAAGTTATAGCTTGTCTCTAATGAAAAAAAAAATCTGCTTGAGATTTTATCATAGTGTTGTTATATGCATTTTGATATTCCAAGATGTAAAAGGTTTTTTTTTGTTGTTGTTGTTATTTGTGTTATTTGATTTTTCTCTTAAATACTTATTGTCAGAATAGACAGTACATGAATTATTTAAAACATCTTGAGGGCTTCTAGTACCTTTTCTAAACCTCTTGGCTATATCACTGTTTATGTTTATTTTTTATCATAAGAACACTGTATACAGGCATACCTCATTTTATGATAAAGCTTTCCTTTATAGCACTTTGCTGTTACTGCACTGAGGAAGCCTACCAGTGCTATTTTTCCAACAACATTTGCTAATTTTGTGTCTCTGTGTCACATTTTGGTATTTCTCATAAAATTTCAAAAATTTTCATTAATATTATACTCAATCTGTAATCAGAGATCTTTACTATTATTTTCATAATTTGGGGGGAGCACCACAAACTGAGACATTATAAAATGGTAAACTTAATCAATAAATATTATATGTTCTGACTGCTTTATTGACTCTTTCCCCATCTCTCTGTTACCTTGAGCCACCCTAATCCCTGAGATGTAACAATATTGAAACTATGCCAAATAAAAACTCTGCAATGGCTTCTAAGCGTTTAACTGAAAGGAAGAGTCACACATCTCTCATTTTATTTTTTTTTCATGGTTGTGGAAACAATTTTTTTAAATTATTATTATGTCCATATAGCCAACATGTAGCACATCATTAATATTTTATGTAGTGTTCAACAATTCATTAGTTGTGTATAACAGTGTTCATTTTAAATCAAAAGATAGAAATAACTAAGTTTAGTGGGAAGGTATGTCAAAAGCTGATATAGGACAAAAGCTAGGTCACTTGCACCAATGTGGTGATGCCAAGCAAAAATTCTTGAAGAAAATTTAAAAAGGTACTCCAGGGAACACAGAAATGATAAGAAAGTCAAAGTCTTATTGCTGATATGGAGAAATTTTCCGTGGTCTGGTTAGAAGATCAAGCAGCCACAATATTCCCATAAGACAAAGCAAGGCCTGACTCTCTTTAATCCCAGGAAGGCTGAGGGGTGAGGAAGCTGCAGAAGAAAAGCTGGAAGCTAGCAGAGGTTGTTGGATCATGAGGTTTAAGGAAAGAAGCTGTCTCCATAACAAGAAAATGTTAGGTTAAAGAAGCAAGCACTGATGGAGAAGTTACATTAAATTCTATAGATCTAGCTAAGATAAGTGGCTACACTGAACAGCAGATTTTTCAATGTGATAAAAGAACTGTATATTGCCTGTTATCAAAGGATGGGCTACTTCTCTTATTAGGGGCTAATGCAAATAATGGCTGTAAGTTAAGACCAGTGCTAATTGACCATCCTGAAAACCTAAGTCTCCTAAGAATTATGCTAAATCTACTCTGCCGTGCTTTGTAAATGAAACAGCAAAGCCTGAATAACAGCACATTGGTTGTCAGCATGGTTTACTGAATATTTTAAGCCTGCTGTTGAGATCTACTGCTTCGAATAAAAGACATCTTTAAAAATAGGATTGCTCATTGACAATGCACCTGGTCACCCAAGAGCTCTGATGGAGGTGGACAATGAGATTAATGTTGTTTACATGGCTGCTAATATAACATCCATTCTGCAGCCCATGGATCAGGGAGTAACTTCAACTTTCAAGTTTTATTATTTAGGAAATACATTTTGTAGGGCCACAGCTGCTTTAGATAGTAATCCCTTTGATGGATATTGACAAAGCAAATTAAAAACCCCTGGAAAGGATTCACCATTCTAGAAGCCATGAAGGAAATTAGTGATTCCTGAGAAGAGTTCAAAATATCAACATTAACAAGTGTTTGAAAGAAGTTGATTCCAACCAATTGGATGATTTTGTAGGGTTCAGTACTGGAAGTAACTGCACATGTGGTGGAAATAGTAAGATAACTAGAAGTGGAGCCTGAAGATGTGACTGAATTGCTGCAAGATCACGATAAAACTTGAATTGATAAAGAGTTGTTTTTTATGGATGAGCAAAGAAGATGTTTTCTTGAGGTGGAATCTACTCCTGGTGATGATACTATGAAGATTGTTGAAGTAACAACAAGGATTTAGAATATTGCATAAACTTAGTCAATAAGAGCAGTTGTGGGTAAAATGCTATCAAACAGCATTGCATGCTACAGAGAAGTCAAAGCAAGAATCAGTCACTGAAGCAAATTTCATTGTTTTCTTCTTTTAAGAAATTGTCACAGCAATTCCAAACTTAGCAACTACCACCCTTCAGCCATCAAAATTGAGGCAAGTCCCTCCACCAGCAAAAAGACTATGACTTGCTGAAAGCTCTGGTGATGGTTAGTAATTTTTAGCAAAAAGTATTTTTTTTTATCAAAACATGTACATTCCTTTTTTTTAAAGACATAGTGTTGTACTCTTAATAAACTATGATATGGTTAAATGTAACTTTTATATATACAAGGAAAGCAAAATATTCATTTGACTTGGTTTATTGTGATATTCACTTTATTAAAATAGTCCAGAATTAAACCATAATATAAATGATGAATTTCTCCATCTCAAACCTGTTCCTGTTCCAGGGTCCCTCATTGTTCTCAAAGGTATTACTGTTTACCCAAATAAAAAGCCCTTAAATTTGAGTGTAGTTATTGACTTTCCCCCTTTTTTTCATATTCAACATTGACAAAATCTGTTGAAGCATTTAAAATAAATCCAAATTCAGATATTTCTCATTGCCTCCACTGCTGTCCTTATATTCCTCACAATTATTGTCTCTTTTTTAAATCAATGAAAGGATACTTCCATTCTTGCCTTACTCTTTAAAAGATATTTCTTTTAGCTCACTTCTTGAAAAATCTCTTAAATTTAGAAAGTTAGTCCTGTTTTCCATCAATATCACTTTCTAATCTCTTAGACATCTTGCTGCATCATATTGTCCTTATCATTCCTTGAACAAATCAAGGTCATTTCACAACAGAACTTGCTGCCCAGGTGTAGTCTCCCTTTTCATATTAGCATGACTCTGCTCTCACTTTTTTAAGTCTCTAAACAAATGTCACTTCCTCAGTGAGTCATTCTCTACTCATGTCACTTTTAACAATTACTCTGTTTTGTCTTCATACACTTTTTTTTCCAACTAAAATTGTATCTTTTAAAAAATTATCTTTTGGGGGGAATTAGATCTTTTTTTAATTAATAATCTGTATAGTGTTTATTTCCCCCATAAGACATAAGTCTCTCAAGGGGCAAGACTTGGTCCTCCTTGTTAACAGTGAGCACAAAATTGCCTGATAAGCATTTGTTATATTTTTTGAAATAACAAATAAATATTGCTCAATTTATATGCCAATAGGGGAGAGACAAATTTTTACTTTTATGGTATTTAGTAAAACATTAAAAACATTTAAACTATATTTTAAAGATTTACCAGGAAAAAAATTCTTAAAATTATCCCATTCTCAAAAGCAGTCTTTTAACTTCAGTTTGCAAATTTCAAGCTGAGTTAAACTTGTATTGGTATTGCTGCTGTATTTGATGGGACTTTGGAGCAATTTTGAGCACCACTGATTCAGAGTATAGTTTAACTAAATCTGAGGAAGCAAAATACAGTTGCTTTGTGCATGACCAATGTATTCCTTGGCAATAATTCATCTACACTAGGCAAAGCCACCTACTGCTTCAAGAGCACAACCAATTCGTTCTATTACCGCAATCACATTATTCCAGAGCTTGGCAGTGATGGATAAGTATATCAAAAGATTGAGAATTTTGTGCAGTGGTGATATTGTAGACCAGTCTGTCAAATAGCCGCCTATCTTTTTCTGATAGGAACTTGTAATTTTGGTACTGGTCAAAGAACAAATAAAGAATAATGAGGTCCATTTTTTGTTTAAACTGATGTGTTATTTTTAATAAGAGTACTAGGTAATCCATTTATTACAGATTTACTAAATTACTTTATAGGTTGAATAAGACTGAAACTCAGAATTGTACTTTCTAATTACTTTCCAATCATAACGTTAATAGTGAATTTTATTTTATTTTGTATTCTCTTCCTTTACAAATCTTGTGCATGGTAGCCACAGACCTAAAATAGCATATGAAATGGGCTCACACAGGTGAGTAATGGAGCAAAAGAATAGGATCATTAATTGACTCTATGGACTGACCATCTTCAAAGAAGTGAGATACAGAACCAGTCCTAATCCCTGGCCATACTACTCTGTGCCCCTTTCAGGTCTAACCTAAACTGTACATTTTTAAACAGATGAAATCAGGAAAAATGAAACAGCATTAATAATCTTGAAAAAGAAAACATAAGAAAATCCATTATATCATTTAAATGGTTTATACAGCAGATAGTTCCATTTATTTGGCTTGGTATGGGAAAGAGACATAATAAGGATTGCCATCCCAGCTTTCTTTTGATGTTCATTAGCATGGTAAACTGTTTTCTGCCCCTTTACTTTAAATCTGGAGGTGTTTTTGGGTCAAAAATGAGTTTCTTAACAACAGCATATGGATGACTGGGACATTTAGCCCATTTACATTCAAGGTAACTATTGAAAGATATGAATTTAGTGCCACTGCATTGCCTGTAAGGTGACTGTTACTGTATATTGTCTCTATTTCTTTCTGGTCTGTTACTTTTAGGCTCTCTCTTTGCTTAGGGGACCCCTTTCAGTATTTCCTGTAGGATCAGTTTGGTGTTTGCAAATTCTTTCAGTTTTTGTTTGTCCTGGAGCCTTTTTATCCTTCTATTTTCAATGACAGCCCAGCTGGATATAGTATTTTTGGATGCATATTTTCTTGTATAGTACTCTGAATATATCATGCCTGTCCTTTCTGGCCAGCCAGGTCTCTGTGGATAGGTCTGCTGCCAATCTAATATTTCTACCATTGTATGTTACAGACCTCTTGTCCCAAGCTGCTTTCAGGATTTTCTCTTTGTCAGTGAGACTTTTGTAAGTTTTACTATTGGATGACAGGGTGTTGACATATTGATTTTGAGGGGGTTCTCTGTGAATCCTGGATTTTGATGCTTATTCCCTTCCCCAAATTAGAGGAATTCTCTGCTATTATTTGTTCCAATATACCTTCTGCCTCTCTCTTTTCTGCTTCTTCTGGGATCCCAATTATTCTAATATTGTTTCATCTTATGGTATCACTTCTCTCTCAAATTCTCCCCTTGTTATTCAGTAGTTATCTCTCTTATTCTCAGCTTCTTTATTCTCTTATCATTTGGTCTTCTATATCACTAATTCTCTCTTCTGTCTCATTTATCCTAGCAGTAAGAGCCTCCATTTTTTTATTGCACCTCATTAATAGCTTTTTTTATTTCAACTTGGTTAGATTTTAATTCTTTTATTTCTCCAGAAAAGGATTTTATTTCTCCAGGAAGAGATCTCTAGTATCTTCCATGCTTTTTTTGAGCCCAGCTAGCAGCTTGATAATCATCATTCTGAACTCTAGTTCTGACGTCTTACTAATATTCATATTGATTAGGTCCCTAGCCATTGGTACTGCCTCTTGCTCCTTTTTAAAAAAAAATATATATATATATAATATATTTTATATATTTATAAATTATATTGTATATTACATATTATATAATATAATTACATAATTATATTATATATATAATATGTAATTATATATAATAATACACACACACACACACACACACACACAAATAAAATAGAAGAGAGCTCCACACTTGATTTGGGATGCATTTTGTTCTGTTAGAAGAAATTTGCCCCCCAAAATTTTAAGAAAGAAAAACATATATATATACCAAAATAAGGGTAAACAAGATGAAGGGATGGAATATGACTATAAAGATGAAAATTAAAAGATTCTAAAAAAGGAACTGGTAAGATAAAAAGTTAGTTTAAAAAAGAAAAGAAAAATAAAAGAGGAAAGAATGTGATCAGACTGGAGACTATAACAAAGCCATGCACTAGATTTAGGGTGTATTTTGATCTGTTGGAAGAAACTGTATCCCAAAGCTTTAAAGAAAGAAAAACCTACATGTATACAAAAAATAAGGTTAAATACAATGAAGGGATAGAATATGATTATAACAATGAAAATTTTAAAAAGCTTTTTAAAATAATAACATAAAACAGTTAAAAAACATAAAAATAGGAAAGGGAAATTTTTTAAAAATAGAATAAGAAAAAATAATACTTCAAAAATTTAACTTTGAAAGACTGAAGAATCATGGGAAAAAGCCATGAATTTTATGTGTTGTATTCCCGTTGCTCTGAAGTTTTGTAGTTTTCATTGACCAGTGAACTTGGTCTTGGCAGGATGTTCTTGTTGATCTTCTGGGGGAGGTGCCTGTTGCAGTGAATCTCAAATGTCTTTGCCCAAGGGGAAATTGTACCACCCTTGCTAGGGGTCAGGCTAAGTAATCTGCTCAATTTTGCTCTTAGGAGCTTTTGTTCCATGAATGCTTTCATACAGCTTTGGGAGCTGAGAATAAAGATGGTGGCTTCCCAATATCCAGCTGCTGTGTAGAAGCTGAGGGCTCAGGGCTGCACTTCTCCATGCATCCTCAGAAAAGAGCATTCAATCCCTCCAGTCTCCCTGGTCTCTGACTGTGCTCCATGCTCACCAGCCTATTACCAGCATTTCTATCTCTGGCACATGGACCTGTTTGGAGTCTCCAAACCTAGCCAATTCCTGTAACATGCTCCCCTGAGCTCCACCCAGAGGAGGAAGGTGAGTCTCCCTAGATCTGCCACTTGTGGGTTCCCTGCTGGCAGAGCATTGGCCTGACTGTGCCTTAGGTCATGGCTTAAGCTAACTATGAGCTGAGAAACTATCTCCTCAGCTGGCTTCTCCACTCTGATACCTGGCAGCTTTGCCACACTCAGACACCCCTGGTCTTTTCGTGACCCTGTGGATACTGTGACCACACTGTCCCAGCAAGTGATCCATCCCATAGGAACTGACAGCTCAGGGTCACATTCCTCAGTGCACCTTCAGAGAAAAGTAGTGAATCCCTCACATCTCCCTGGCCTCCAGCCATGCCCCATGTTCACCCATCCTGTGACTGAGCATTTCTATCTCTGGCGCATGGTCCTATTTGGAGTCTCCAAACCCAGCCAATTCCTGCAGCATGCTCTCATGCTTTTCCTCCCAGAGAAGGAAGGTGAGTCTCCCCAGATCTGCCAATTATGGAATTACTGCTGGAAGAACAGTGGCCTGGCAGTGCCTCAGATCATGGCTTAAGGTAATCCCAAGCTGAGAGCCCACTTCTCAGTTCCATCTGTGCAGCTGGCTTCCCTGCTCTGATACCAGAGAGCTTTGGCAAACTCAGATACCCTTGGTCTTTTTGTCTCCCCACAGGTCCTGAGACCACACTGTCCCCACGAGGGCTCCAGCTCCCACTTAGCCTCTGGAATGACAACCCTCAATGGAACAGACTTCTAAAAGTTCTGATTTTGTGCTCTGTTGCTCTACCACTTGCCAGGAGCCAACCCCTCCTGCTGTGGTCTATCTTCCCCTATATTGTCTCAGATTCACTTCTCTGCACGTCCTACCTTCCAGAAAGTGGTCGCTTTCCTGTTCCCAGAATGCTCTTCTTCTCTTCCATCTCCTGTTGAGTTTGTAGGTGTTCAGAATGGTTTTATAACTATCTAGCTGAGCTCCTGGGACCCAGTGATATTTATCTCTCCTATTTCTCTGCCATTTTCCTTTTCCCCCAAAATAACATTTATTATAGAACATGAATCCTAGGGGCACCTGGGTGGCTCAGTCAGTTAAGCATTTATCTTGATTCTGATTCAGGTCATGATTTCATGGTCCTAGGATCAAGCCCCACATCAAACTCCATGCTCAGCATGGAGTCTACTTGTCCCTCTTCCTCTGATCCTCTCCTTCTGCTCTCTTTTTCTCTATCAAATAAATAATAAAATCTTTAAAAAGAACATGAAACTCTATTAGAATAGTTTAAACACTGGGTGCCTGAGTAGCTCAGTGGGTTGAGCCTCTTCCTTTAGCTCAGGCTGTGGTCTCAAGGTCCTGGGATTGAGTCCCACATAGGGCTCTCTGCTCAGCGGGGAGCCTGCTTCCCCCCACCCCTTTTACCTGCTGCTCTGCCTGTTTGTGATCTTTCTCTCTCTGTCAAATAAAATCTTAAAAAGAAGAATAATTTAAATACTCATTTGTGATTTTAACCTTATAAATTCTGTTGAATGTGGAACACTTAAATTTAAGCATACTTTTGTACTGTTTATTTTAATTCATTGTTAAATACAAAGTCCTTAAAATCACTAGCACTTGAAACAACCAAACATTTAGCCTTAAGAAATTGCAATACAAGCAAAATAATATGACCAACTCTACCTCTTCTTTGAAATAAAGGTAGTATTTATACATTCTTATTCTTCCTTTAGTTCTCACGTTACTCCACACCTTGCTTTCCTGTTCCAACCTGCTAAGTACTTGTGGATTATTACTTTTCAAATACTGTTTACTGTCAGCACCTCTGACCTATTTAATCTACTATATTTAAAAGTTTTCCAGAAATAGACTACCATCTCTCACCTTGGAAATCATTTGACATGTGATAATATCTGGATGTTCTCACATCCCAATGGCATCTACACTGCACATGCTTCTGTGAGCCTCCTAATCATAAACAAACAAACAAAACACCTCAGTGAATTCTTGGTAGAAAACATGATCAATAGTAGTACTTCTAGCAAACTTGGCTTGTTTTGGAATTCTTGAAAGCTTTTCTTAGATTTAATAGCTTCAGATTATTTGAAATAAAAATCTTTACTCAGGATATAAAAAGATTAAAATGCCACAAGAGATAAGAAAGCCAAGAAGAAAGAAGCATGCCATCAAGAATACTGGGGTGTGGGGCACCTGGGTGGCTCAGTGGGTTAAAGCCTCTGCCTTAGGCTCAGGTCATGATCTCAGGGTCCTGAGATCAAGCCCCACATTGAGTTCTCTGCTCAGTGGGGAGCCTGCTTCCCCTTCTCTTTCTGTCTGCCTCTCTGCCTACTTGTGATCTCTGTCAAATAAATAAAATCTTAAAAAAAAAAAAAGAAATATGCCTCTATATCAGTATCAGTTCTGGGTGCATGTCATGCTTTATCTTATGGTTAGATTCTGTGCTGAACAAATTTTTTTCTGCTTTCATAATTTGTCCTTTTTTGTGTGTTCATCATAGTGTCAATAGCTATTGTGATGGCATATTAAATATTGTTAGAAGTTTTCTTCCTTAGCCAGTGTAATGGGCAAAATAATGACTTCCAAAAAGGTCATGCCCTGGGGCGCCTGGGTGGCTCAGTGGGTTAGGCCGCTGCCTTCGGCTCGGGTCATGATCTCAGGGTCCTGGGATCGAGTCCCGCATCGGGCTCTCTGCTCGGCGGGGAGCCTGCTTCCCTCTCTCTCTCTGCCTGCCTCTCTGACTACTTGTGATCTCTCTCTGTCAAATAAATAAATAAAATCTTTAAAAAAAAAAAAAAAAAGGTCATGCCCTAATCCTAGCAACCTGTAGCTGTTACTTAGATAGGAGTTATCTATAGAAAAGGAAGTTATCCTGGATTATCTGAGCAGGCCTAATCTAATCATGCGAACCCTAAGAGAGTGGTATCTTTCCCAGATCAGGTAAGATAGATGAGACTAAAGAAGAAGCAGGATAAAGATTCTCACTGCCTCTCCCTCTGTCCCTCCTCTGACCCTCCACTAAAATAAATAAATAAGTCTTTTAAAAAAGTGAAGAAGCAGGATAGATTCAAAACATGAGAGGAATAGTTTTGCTAACAGTGAAGACAGAGTAGGAGGCCACAGATAAGAACTGCAACAGCCTCCAGAAGCTGAAAATGGCTTTATATTTATTGTCAGCAAATAAATGATAGCTTGATCCTACAAGAAACTGAATTCTATCAACAATCTGAATAAAAAAGAAACAATTTCTCTTCTGAAGCATACAGAAAGGAACATAGCCATGCTAACACCTTGAATTTATTTTATTGAGATACGTATTGGACTTTAGTTCTATAAAACTGTAATAAATTTTTGTTGTTTTAAGCCACTGAGTCTATGGTAATGTGTCATAGCAACAACAGAAAAACTAATATAGGAAGCAACTATTTTTTTGCTGACCACTCTATCCATACTACTGATGAAAGAATGGTGTAAGAGGTGTGAGAGTCTGGAGGCATGAATCAACTTGAGATAAGTTTAGAAAATATGACAAAACTGCCATCTTTAAAAATTGTGTTTAGGGGCAAATTACTAGCTGTATTAGGTAGAGGTTTTTTTCACAAAGTTTAGAGGCATACATGTTTGGAGAAGTAATTAGAGGTCAGATTGCAATACATATTTTCTTTCTGGCTTTCAGAGATTTGCTGTTTGCTTCACCAACAGTATTTCAGAAAATTTAGAAAAGAATATCTGCAATTTAGTATGGATTCAATAAAAGTTTTTTTACTTCCTAAAAGTCATAAAAGATTTCTCAAGTGAAGATTCAAAAGAAATGCATGTATTTCCGTAGAAATGAAGTTTCATTTCCGACATGTTTTTAAGTAGGTAATTGAATATTTAGAATAAATACAGGACACCTGGTTGACACAGTCTGTTATACAGTCAGGTCTTGGTTTTGGCCCAGATCATGATCTCAGGGTCCTTCAATCAAGCCTGCAACAGACTCCATGCTTTAGCAGTGAGTGGTCTTGTGGATTCTTTCTCACCCTCTGACTACTCCTCACTCCCTGACTAGCTTCTCTGCCCCCCCCATCATGTGACTGGTTCTCTCTCTCTCTCTCTCAAATAAATACATAGTTTAAAAAAGGATAAATATTGATGAGAGTCTATATCCAACAACCTCCCTAGGTGGCATATCTTTGTAAAATTTAGTCATTTGTTTCTCTGATTCCTGCTTACGTCAATTTACTTCATTTTATTAGTTTACATGATTTTTTTTTTACCCCTCTACAACACAGTTGGACAATTGTTTTAATTCTTGAGCATTCATCTAGGTACAGAATTTGTCCTCCAAACCTCTTAGGACTTTAATGCAAGGGTGAAGTCCTACCTCTCTATCTCTTGTCCATCACCTGACACCATCATTTGCAATTTTTTAACCCTAATTATTTAGAAGCTATTAATAAGCCACTGGCTAGGCAGGTTTACAGATGGAAATAGAAATGCAGTTATCTCTTACAATAGAATATTAATATATTATTCTCTTGGAAGATAAAAGGATTTTTGCTTCTTACATCAGGGAGATATGAGGGAAGAAAATATATATAATTCACCTACACTGAAATACTTCAGAAGGTCACCTACTGTCTTATCAGACTTATCAAACTTAAATTGACTGTTGTAAGGATTTGAGGTAGACTAGTTCTACAAACCTATGTTTTTCAAATAAATTTTAGAGGACAAATGTTATGTATAGGGAAATCTTTGCTCATGATGGCAGATTATTTAATAGCTTTTGTTCTTAATTGTGAGAATTAAATCATTTCTAGGATAATAGTAAAATTTTGTTTGTCTCTGATTTCTGCTTCCCATAACTCCAAAGCAAGCATACTGTGAGAATGTAAATCTGGCAGAGATCTTAAAACGTTTATTGGAAAATTATAGGACTTATAAGGCTTTAAAGACAGGTGCAGGTGCAGGAGTAGAGAACTCGGAGAGGAGAGTTTAAGTAAGACTCTGGATATAGGAGTGCAGGGTGTTTTGCACAAACAGTGAAAACAAAAGATGTGGCTTGTTTAATAAATAGGGCATGTAGAGGTGGGGGAGGAGAAAAAATAAAGACTGGAAAGCAAGGTGAATTGTAAAGCACTTTGATTTCTATCTTGAGCAAAGCAACATTTAATAGTCAATAAATGATTGGTAAATAAAAAGTTTTCTATTAAAAGATAGCGGCTCATAGATTATTATTTATAATTAAGTTATTATAGGTAAAGAGTCTTAGTTATGATCAACCCCTTTTTAATACAGAAAGTACATTGATTCTACTGCTTTCTAAATTGATTGTCTTTGCTTAGAAAGTTCACGAAGCATGGAGACCAATTCTCTTAAATGGATATGTTGGGTCTTGTGACTTGAGATTTTAATTCTTGAGACTGATGTTCTGAACATTAGAAAACTTATTAATGGTTTCTCTAATGCAGCTTTGTGTTTCACAATAATAAATTACCGTTAACTTAGAGTTGTGACAAACTTAATCTCCTGCAAAGGCCAGGTCATTTGATGTAAATGATTGTTTATCTTGTTTCTTTGTTGCTGTGCTTGACTTTTATTTGTTTTCTTCAGAATATTTGAGTCAATTTCTCAGTTATTGATTATTATAAGTAATATTATTTTAGACCTACATCATTTTCTGACTTGACAAATAATATATGGCTTATTCTATCATGAATTTTAAGAGCTAACCTAAATGAAATAACCATACTCATATATGTATGATTAGTTTAAATATATATTTAAAAGGAAGTTAAAAAATTATTATGACCTGTGGCCAGAAGAATCATTTCACAGCCTTTTTTACATATTTAATATTAAATAAAAACACAAGATGACTTTTATTATTTATGTGGAAACATAGTGCTCTTTATTACCAGTTTGATGTTTTATATAAACCAACCAAGTTTAAAGTTTAAAAGTTTAGAGTAAAATTATTATACTGAGAGGACTTATTCTAAAATAAGTAATGTGAATTTTTTAAATTCAAATATAATTAATTTTAATTTAATTAATTTAAATTAATTAAATTTAATTATATTTAAATTAATAAATTTATTTCTTTATTTGACAGATAGAGATCACACGTAGGCAGAGAGGCAGACAGAGAGAGAGGGGGAAGCAGGATCCCTGCTGAGCAGACAGCCTGATGTGGGGCTCTATCCCAGGATCCTGGGATCATGACTTGAGCCAAAGGCAGAGGCTTTAACCCACTGAGCCACCCAGGTGCCCCAGAAATGTGAATTTATCATCTTTGGGCTTCTAACATTAATGTCATCTTGAACATTTCTGTCTAATGACCTAGTACTACTGCAGAGTGACTGCTGTGGGCACTTAATTTAGAACCTTTTAGCTTTTTATGAGAAGGAATGTGCCTCTGGGTGTCTTGTTGATAATGCCTTTTGGTGGAACCTGGCTGAGCTCTGTGAGTGCCAGAGCAAGCAAAAGACGTTAATATCTAGAATTCATCCTCTGGGGTAGGTACAGTACCAGCTACAGCAACCTCATCTTAGATTAAATGACATTTCTGGGAGTTAGATACTGTTATTACCCCTAATTGTTTACAGAAGGGGCAGGACTGGCTATGGGTTAATGTTTTGAAGGCTACATACTAGGTACATGATGATTCCTTATACTTGTATGTCTATAAAAATTCTACATAGTGTTTGAAATAAAAGACTTTTTAAAAAAATATGGTTCATATTCCACTGTATTGATGTTTCAGAATTTCTTCAGTGTCTTATTGATTCTATTTTGTGCTTGGGTAAAGGGAAACATTTTATAATATCTGTCTTCAGAATTTGTTGACATTTATTTATTTTTAATAGTTCATAGTTGTTTAAGTGATATGTATATTTTTGTTGGATAGAGAGTTATCTGTTGGGTTTTAATATTTGCATTTGTTAATTTAATTCTCAATGATTGAGGCAGGTTGACTGGGTCTAAGGACCTAGAGGGGCTCCTACAGGCTCATGTAAGAGGGTCCTTGGCTTTGTGCAGAATAGAAATCAAACATGAACCAAGAGAAAGTGAGACAGAGCTTATTGAAGATACATAGAGAGTGCAGATATAAATAGTGTCTTGGAGAAAGAGAGCTTCATCTTTACTTCAGGTATAGCATTTTTACTGAGGATTGTGTTCTGGTGTACATTTCTCTCAGGAATCCAGGAACTGGTCAAAACAAGGATGAATGCTCAGGTGTCCATAAGTCACTTAGGTCTGGATCCAGGGGTCTTCTTGTCAAAGTATCTGGAGTCACTAACACTGGGAAACATAAATGGCAACCTCTCCTGGCTGCTCCTTAGATGTCTTTAATTGTGCTGGAAGACTACAAAGAAATTATTAACTCCTTGACCATTATAAGGAACACATATGTTATCTGTACTATAAGGCATGTATAAGGTGGAGATGCAGGTTTTAGCAAGAGAAAAAGCAGGAAAAGGAGCAATGCAAGCAGTATTTTTGTGGAGTCTCCAGTTTCACTGTCTCAGGATCACATGAGGTATTCCGGGTGAATATTCTTAAGTAACTCACTGTAAACATTTCATTGACCCTCCACTTGCCCTACTCCTTATCCTTAGGGCAATTAAGTGTCAGGTCAATTGTTTTACATGATACTTGGATGCCCCATAGGCAACAGATGAAGAAAAATTATTATTCTCTGCTTATAAAAAAGAAGGAGACAGCTGTCTTTTTCTTGCTGAAAAGGTCTCCTTTGAAATGTATGGGACTTGAATCTTAACTATAATCATCTAAGTAAATAAAATCTATCCAGGGACCAGACAATCTCTATGTCTAATCTTTTCATACTTAAAGATGGTTTCCTATTCAAGACCTTTCTTCTTTATGTCATGTAAATAGCTATAAAGATAATGTTCCAGTCTCCCTGGCACTCTAGAATTTACCAAATCTGGGTTGTAACCATTTGGCATTATTTGGGAGTTAAGTTTTTTTTTTTTTTATATACTTTTGCATAAAATCAATAAACTAGACAAATGATCACCAAATAATGCTAATGGTATGTGATGTGTGAAGTATTTCTGGTGAAAATGAAAGCAAACATTCTCTATCTTTATATCATATACATTTGAGGAGACCAGTTCTTCTTACAGAAATATGGAGAAATTCAGAAAGCTTTCTCTTTCTATCTCTCTCTAATCCATTTTAACATTATTTATTATTTCAACATTATTTATTGTTCCCAGAATGTAAGCTCAATGAAAACAGGGATTTTGTCTTTATTTTTATTATTGTTTTTAAAGATTTTATTTATTTATTTGATAGACAGAGATCACATATATTCAAAGAGGCAGGCAGGGAGAGAGGAGGAAGCAGGCTCCCCACTGAGCAGAGAGCCCCACGACTCAGGGTTTGATCCCAGGACTCTTGAGATCATGACCTGAGCCGAAGGCACAGGCTTTAACCCACTGAGCCACGCAGGCACCCCTCTTTATTATTTTTAAATAGAGTGAAGTTTTAAATGTGTTCTTTAAACTCTAATGTTTCTTTTTAATTGATTACTTTGCATATCTTATAGATCAGAATAGTCAACTATTGGCAATTTCATATTGTTCGACATAGTATTTGATGGCAAAAATGTGGTTTAAATCTTCCACTCCAATTTTGTACCTGTCAGTTTTCCTTAAATTTCTGTTTTTCTGGTAAAACAATTGAGAATTATGAGATAAGATACAGTAATGACTATTCATTTTTAAAAATGGATTAAACTTTAGTCAATGTAAAATGTACTTATGAATGTTTTTCTACTATGAAATTTGTATACCTGAGATTATTGGGGTCTAGAGTTTTTTTCTCTTGTGGATTTAATTTTTAATTTAATTGATCCATATTCTTTTGGAAATAAATCGTTTCCTTAAGCTTTTTGACATGTATTAATCTACCCTGTAGATCTTAATAAAAATTTTCTCTTTATCCTTAGAGCCTTGAATTTCCACCAAGCTATATCAATTATTGTAGTTTTAACATTAATTAAATATTAATAAGTATTTAATGTTAATATATTAAAATTATAGTGTTAATACCATCATTTTATGAACATATAAATTAATATTCAGCATTAATACTAATGTAATATATTAATATATTATTAAGATAACATCATTACTATGACTTTCATTTGGGGAACAATCTGTATTTTCTCTTTTGATTGATCATATTTACCTCCATTTATTTGAATCACATCATTAGGATTGTAACACTTGAACAGATGCTCTGCATAAAAACCACTTCTCTGTGGTTTAGGATTCTACATCCAACTACTTAAGTGACCTCTCCATTTTACTGTCACAAATACTTCTGAAATTATGACTAGAATTGAACTCTTTCCTTTTCTGAAACTATTGCAGAGTCCACTTGTCTCAATAAATGGTACCAATTTCTCATGCCAAATAGAGAAGCCTATCATCTTTTATTCCTCCTTTTCCTTAGCTCCCCTTCATCCAATTGTGTCAGTAAATCTCAGATTCATCAGACCACATCTCAGATTCATCCCTTCTTTCCATATAATTTGTATCAGTCTCATGAAGGTCAGTATCACCACTCACTTGGAATTCTATGTCAAACTTCTCCCTGTTGGCACTTTTGCCTAGAGAGAGGTAGAGTATAGGAAAAACTTTCTTTTTTTCCCAAGTAGTGTTTTGGGATCTACTTAGTTATTCTTAGTTCAGTTCCATACAACCATTTTTGTTGTGCAATTTAGGCATTGTCAAGGTAAAAGAGAATCATTAATTGTACTAACAGAGATAAACAACTTGAAGAATAAAATTTACTGATAAGCCATGAACCATGATAAACCACAACCAGTGTCAGGTTTCCTATTTGTAAAATAAAGATGTTGGAATAGGCTGCTCAAATATGTGCATCATTTAAAAAAATCTTATGTTTAACCTTTAACCTTTCAAATATCCTCTTGACTTTTTTTCTATTCATCACTGTAAAATTAATGTTGCTATCATTATGATGATGTCATTGTGAATTGGATTTTTATAACTCTGTACCTGATTTTTCTCAGATGTGGATGACTTTCCAAACTCAGTGTCATTTCTTGAAACAAAGATATAAAATAGGTACTATATACACAACACAAAGTAAGAACAGAAAAATATATAACCTCTAAAGAATCCTTTTCTTCTAAAAAAAAAAGTAAATCAAATAATCTTGCAAAACTGAATAAAAACATTTTAACTTTTATTTAAGTAATTTAACTATGGTATTTTAAACAAATTAGTACATGTCAAAATGCATTTTTGTATTGCTGATATACATGCTGTTACGATGTAAGTTACTTAAATCACAAAATGTTATAGTGTTCACATTATGCGAGAACAGATCATCAACAAGTAATACGCTAAAATGATGAGAAATACAACAAACTAATATAATAAATGACTGATAATTTTTCTGGTAACAGTTTTTCTGATACATTGTCAACTTAATTATTTTACCATTGCCTTGGTTAATGAGTTATTCAACTCTAATAAATCTACTTTTACATGAGTGAAAATTTTAAAAAGCCCTCAAAAAGATTGCTGTGTAGATTTTAAGATTTCATTGCCAATTGGTGAAAAAAGAAATTTGAAGTATATTTAAATTCTAAATATAAAAAATTGCATATTTTTTAAAGTGTATATATTTGTAATGAAACACAATAGTAACCATTGTAGTTACTCTAGGTTTGCAAGTTATAATTAAATAAGAGAACACTACTTTTTTGAGGTTTGTTTTGAAATAATATATATGTAATTTGTATTATATATATATATAAAATTCTCATTATCCCTTTCAAATAAAACAAAATTGTTATAAATAATTTTAAAAAACAATATTAATTTTGTTGTAGCATTTTTTAAAGGAGATAGCCAGAATATATATATATATACATATAATATATATGAACACACATATATAAATATAAATTATATACTTGTTTGTATACATAAACACAGAAAACTAAGAAATGACATGTTCTTCTTATTTTTAAAGATTTTATTTATTCATTTATTTGAGAGAGAGAGAATGAGCAGGGAGAGTGGCAGAGGGAGAAGGAGAAATCAGATGTTGTGCTTAGAGAGCCCATTGTAGGGTTAGATCACAGGACCTTGGTACTATGACTTGAGCTGAAGGCAGATACTTAACCAAGTGAGCCACTCAGGTGGAAATTACTTGTTTTCTTAAAATGCAGAGTCTAATTTGAAAATTTTAATAACTATATTTTTGAAATTACTTGTTTTCTTAAAATGCAGAGTCTAATTTGAAAATTTTAATAATTATATTTTTATTATTTAATGAGAATGTTTTTCAAATTTTGACATTTCCTATATTTTTGTTTCATTGATGGATTAAATATATGCAATAATTTTCATTTGTGTTGATTTCTCATCATTTGCATTTACTCCAATGTGAATAATTATATAGTATGATAAAATAATAAAACATAATTTTTCCTGATTTATAATTTTAAAGGATTTAAGATTGTATTAGAATTCAATACAAAACTGAGTGCCTGGGTGGCTCGGTTGGTTATGTGTCTGCTTCCAGTTTAGGTTATGATCTCAGGATCCCGGGATAGAACCCTCCATGGGGCTCTCTGCTTAGTGGGGAGCCTGCTTCTCCCTCTCCCTCTGCCACCCCCGTTTGTGCTCTCTTGCTCTCTCTCTTGCTCTATCTCTTAAACAAACAAATAAATAAATAAATAAAATCTTTTCAAAAATTACATGCAAAACAATTTATTGTGATGCTCAAAAATATGGCAAACTATGGCAAACTAATTTTACTTCATAATAGTTATGTGACTTTTTTTTTTTAAGATTTTATTTATTTAGCAGAGAGTGAGAGAGAGCGAGAGCGGGAATGCAAGCAAGGGGAGATGCAGGCATCCCACCAATCAGGAAGCCTTATGTGGGGCTTGATCCCAGGACCCTAGGATAATGACCTAAGCTGAAGGCAGAGGCTTAATGACTGAGCCACCCAGGCGCCCCTAGTTATGTGACTTTTGTCATTACTTCTTTATGCCTCAGTTGCCTATTCTACACAATGGAAATAATAGTACCACAAAAAGCACTTAGAAGAAACTGTGACTTTTAATAAGCATCCAATAGTGTAACCATTTTACTGGAAAGTGAGAAAATTATTAAAGCAATTCACTTACATTTATATTCTATTCTTTGATCTAGGTTGCATTATAAAGAAAGAAAAAATGCCCAAAAAACAAAGTTTCAAAAATATGTTCTCTCTGATGATGTCTTTATTTGACAAGGGGATAATTTTGAATATTTAAATAAAACTATTTATTCAAGGTAGGTTATATGAAAACAAACTGGCTCACATTTAAGTGTAATAATAATAACAATAATAATGTTTATTAATAGCTGATCTTTGTTGAGTGTTTTCTATGTGCCAGTGTCTTACCTAAGGAACTTATATATATATATATATATAATTCCACATATATATATATACTTTTATATATATATATATAAGTTCCATATATATATATATATATATATAATCTTATTGAAATATAATTATAATCCTTTAAGGATATTTTTATCTTCATTTTTCAGATGAGGCAACTATATGATGGAAAGTTTAAGTAACTTGCTCAAGGTCATTCTGATAGGAAAGAAATGTCAGAACAAATGCTTAGTCAGTTTGATTCAAGAGCTAACTACTTTAATTCCTCTACTCTGGTCTCACCTAGTAACTAGCGGCTAATATAGTTGTGAGGATATCATTCTCTGTTGTATTATAAAATTTTAAGAGTAAGTGTTCCCATAGCAAAAGAATCATAACTAGAGGCCATATAGATATTGAGAAGGCCTTCACAAAATTATGAATTCATAAGTACAACACTCTAAAATGAGATTGTTCAGAGATTTTAAAGCAGTGAGTTAGTGATATTTTAAAATACACAATCTAAACACCTAAACGAGTGTTGTTATTCTTAAACTTAATTAGCAAATAATGCATTTTTCAAGTAGTACTGTCATACCTCAAACCATTTTGAAAATTCCTTATTTGGTATTGCATCATAGACATTTTCCTACTTTGTTCTCTGTGTCAGTACATCAGTATTACATCTGAACACATTTTCACAAACACACACACACGCATGCATGCACACATGCACACACACACGTGCCTGAAAATTACCTGGATTTAGCAATATCTTCGGTATTAAAAGTGAGACAAAATTGTTTCTAGACAACATGTGCTAAATACACTTTTCCTGTTTCTTTAGTTAGTAGATCTAAAAATTCTAGGGATTCGATATACAGAATAAATATAAGAAGATTCTGAAATGTGGAGAGAAGGAAGCAGGCTATTAGAGAGTGTGGTAACCAAGAAATGACATAGCAGTGACTTTCCCAAGTTTCCTTTTTTGTTTTATTTATCCCAGACTCAGCAATGAAGTCAGTAACTTAGAAATGCCAATGGCCATAAGCCAAAAAATCCATGTAAAGCCTACACTCTCTAGCTCACTGACCAGAAAAGTGACAACCAAGCAAGACAGAAAGCTTTCAGACAATGATGATCCTACTCCAGGAAAATACCACACACACAAAAACATACTATAGTACTACTCCCTCTGCCCCGCTTCCCCCCACCAGCAAAGACTAAGTGGAGATTAGACCTCCATCCTCACCAAGCTGTTATAAGAAATTCCTAACAGTTTACTGTCTGGTAGAGTGGTATAAGAGAAGGTTATATGGGATGGGAATTCAGGATATTTTTCCCTACTGGGAAGTAATATGTTCCTCCTTTTCTGGTGTCAGTGGAGAGTATGTGGAGAACCTGGACTTTACCCCAATCAAACAACAAGAGAGCATCCCTTCTTCTCCCCCTTGTGAGAGGAGGATCAGAGGGGATTTAGGATTTTACTACCACCTAGTGTAATGAACCTGTTCCTTATCAAGTCAGTGGAGACCACATTGGGAACAGCAATGACACACTCCTTATCTTCTCAGTTGAGATGGTATCAGTGAACATCTAGTGCAGAGCCTGTCATTCTCTGTGGTGTCAGAGGAGGATGGATGAGAAAGTTGGACTCTCATCCTCACCTGTCAGTAAAAAACAGTGTTCCTTTTTCCCTCCCTGGCACAATATCCTAGGAAAATTGCTGAAATATATTTTGATGAGACCCAGTTTTTTTTTTAAAGGTTTTATTTATTCATTTGACAGACAGAGATCACAAGTAGGCAGAGAGACAGGCAGAGAGAGAGGAGGGAACAGGCTCCCTGGTGAGCAGAGAGCCCATTGTGGGGGTGGATCCCAGGACCCTGGGATCATGACCTGAGCCAAAGGCAGAGGCTTTAACCCACTGAGCCACCCAGGCACCCCTTAATGAGACCGAGTTTTTCAACCATAACACCCCAAATATCCAGAACATGAGGGAATCATTTATCAACTACAAACCAAAGAAGTCTCTGTTTCAAAGAGAAAGTGCAATCAACAGATGCCAACATTGAGATAACAGATGTCAGAATTACCTGAAAAGGATTTTAAACCACCTATCATATAAAATGCTTTAATGTGCAATTGTAAACATGTTTGAGGTAAGTAAAGAATGGAAAGTCTCAGAAAAGAAATAGGAGATAGAAGCAATTTTAGAAGAGAAAAATATAGGGCACCTGGGTGGCTCAGTCAGTTAAGCATCTGATGCTTGATTTTGGTTCAGTCATGATCTCATGGCTGTGAGTTGAGCCCTCTGTTGGGCTCTGTGCTCGGGTGAAATCTGCAGAAAACTTCTCTCTCTTGCCTTTCCCTTTGCCCCTCCCTCCTGCTTGCATGCGCTCACGCTCTCTCTCTCTCTCTCTCTCAAAAAAAAAAAAAAAAAAAACCTGAAAAATACTCTAATCAAATAAAAATCTCAGTGGAAAAGTCCAATAGCAGAAAGTTAAGGAAAAAGAATCTGTGAATTTGAACATAGAACAATAGAAATTAACCAACCTGAATAATACGGAGAAAATAGACTTTAAAGAAAAGTAAACAGGACTCGGTGGCCTATACTTTCTCGAAAGATCTAATATTTGTATCACTGATGCCACAGAGGGGGAAGAAGAAAAGATTAAGGTTGAAAATTTCCTAAGTTTGCCAACAAACATAAACCTACAGATTTGAGATCTTATCAGACTCAAAGAGGATAAGTCCAATGAAATCCACATCAATGTTTATCACAAACTGAAAACAAGTGACACACACAAAATTCTTGAAAGCTGTGAGAAAGAAAGAGTACCTTGCCGGGGGGAATAAAGAATTCAAATGGCAGCAGATCTTTCATTAGAAACCATGTCAATCAGAAGAAAGTAACAAGACATTTTCAAGTATTGAAATAAAACAATTTTCATTCCAGAATTCTTGCTCTAGTAAAGATATCCTTTAAGAATGAAGAAGAAACCAAGACGTTTTCAGACAAATGGAAAGTAAAGGAATCTGTCACTAGTATATATATCCTAAATAAATGGCTTGACACAGAATAGAAATGGTTTTAAAAAAATGTTACAATAGACCAAACTAAAAAGAAACAAGTGAGTTGACCCAGTGGTATGCTATGGTGGTGACTATTTAACAGTGAGATCTGCATAGGTTGGAGAACCTTAATTCACAGCATTTGACAATTTCTGAAGTATGTATACGCCTACAAATGCCAATTTTAAGCTACCAATGGGGAGTATTAGCAAGCACAGAGTTGGAATGCAATATGCACAAATGACTCGAGCTACTGTCAGCCAGTTCCCATATACCACTGGGTAAACACTAAAGGCAATACTAGATATAACGCTGTAACAATGGTAGTATAAGTGGAATCGCAACATAATTGTTTTATAATGTAAATATTTATTTTTGATGAGTTCTTTTGTTAAAATAATCTGTGCTATTGCATAGTCACTTCAAACAAAAGTCCATGTGACAAATCATAGGTCCCTTTGTTTAAACAAATACATTATACATGTAAACTATGTTTGGTATTATGGGTCCTTGATATACCACATAGAAGGAGCATAACATTGGCAAACAAGCAACAAGCATATCTCAAGTTAGACTTTAGGTTTTGCTTTTTCGATGAGATAATAAATTTGACCAAAGACCCCTGGTCTTTTAGAAAAATGAGTCACAGTTTGAGAACTACATATTCTCTCAAAATTAGTTACAATTTTAATCACTGTGAATAATCAAAATAAACCTTGGTACTAGTATCTCTCTCAATATGGAAGAGAAAAATTAAATTGACTGAAGTATTTCCCATTAACACCAAGATTATCATATAAACTGAAAGTTAATGGCTGTATGGATCATAAGGTATAATAATCATAGTACTAAGTGTTATTACTGACTACAGAATTTAACTAGGCCAATTCTCAGCTTGTGAGAGCAGCTGGACATCATTTCCAGTTGAGAAAATAAAGGCACCATTATAGGAACTTACAGAACAACTACTAGATTTAGAAACACAGTGAAAAAAATTTCAGTTTATCAAAGAGAAATATATAACCCCTCTTTTTCTCTCACCATTTTTCTCCACACACCACAACACATAAACATAAACAGACACTATCACTAGAGAATAGATGTAAGCAGGAATCCTGATATAGAAATTGTTTATAATTTTTAAAGACAGTTTCTGAATGCATTATTTGCATTCAGAAATAACTAGCTATGCTTTTACAATACAAATAAAGATTTCAGAATACTGTCTTCTATGCTCTCTTCTAAGATAATTTTTAGAAAAATTTCCTCTATGAAAGTTAATAACCTGGAATTATGTCCTATCCAAGTGATTTATAGTATAGCTCTTCCCCCCCAATATTATCATTAATTTTCAGAAACTGTGCTAGAAATGTGACTTTCCTAATTCACATTTATGTAATAATTATAAAATTATCCATCCTAATATAATAACACAATTCTCACTTCTTAAATATTTTATCAAATTTTAAGTTTAAATTTATTTATAATTACTTCAAAAATAACACATGGCACCTTTTGCCTTTCATTGTTAGTTGTATATATTTGGTGTATCTTTGTTTTATGGAAAAATGTTTTAAACATTAGATTCATAATAATCATTTCAATTTCAATAAGTCCAATTAAAATCAATAAACCTATACTATTCAGGCTCAGTGATAAAAATGTTTTCCTTTATTTTCCTAATATATTTACTACTTAATATAAATTTATCTGAAGTGAAGAGTATCAATTTATAATCTTAAAAATCTTATAATTTTGTTATTCTACTTTTTGTGTAGAGTAACAGTAGTGTTATTTTACTTTTTCCTTATTTAGAGAGGGACCCATATTTTATCCCTGGATGGAACTTTGCAGTTAGTCGTCTTCTGTGTTTTCAAGGATGAGTTTAAGTCATTGTACTATTCTATTCTTTGAGCAAGAGTCTCTGTTTCTTTGTCTTTCCATTTAAGAAGCAAATAACTGTAAAAAGTGTGTGCATAATGCCAAATCCCCTATGTATAAAACCAAGGTATTGGCAGAGAACAGCAGTCAGAGCTGGGCATTCAAAACAGGCACCAAATAGCTTACAAAGCTCTAAATACTTATGCTCTGGCTGCTAACAGGAAGAAAAAAAAAATTACCAACCCATGTTAAACCACTCGGGTGCTTTGTTACATAGCAAAAACTATGTAATACCAGAAACAAGAAGAAAATATGAGTAGGTTCCTTTACCAAAAGTGGGGGAAATTTATCTATTATTAAATATCAAGAGAATGTAAGGAAAGTGAATGGTAATTTTGGTAACATAAAAATAAAAATATTTCTCATGGGGGTGCCTGTGTGGCTCAGTGGGTTAAGTCTCTGCCTTCAGCTCAGGTCATGATCTCAGGGTCCTAGTGATGAAGTTCTAGAACCTAGGTGAGGTTCGGTGGGCTGAGGTCCAGAGCCAATGACCAAGAAAGAATTCTTGAGACATCTTTGGTGCAAATGGTGGTTTATTAAAGCACGGGAATAGGACCCGTGGGCATGAAGAGCTGCTGCCCCAGGTTGTGAGGGATGGCAGGTTATGTACCCTGCAGTTGGGGGAAGGTGAGGGAAAGCAAGGTTTCAACAGAGTTTTCATATGCTAAAGAGGGCCTACAAGGTGCTGGAAGACCAATGTTGTCTTTTAGCAAGCCATTAACATCAAGATAGTTGGGAGATTCCTGTCTTGCAGGATTGTCATCTCTGCAAGTTAACTATTTGCTTATTGTTCATGGCAGTCAGGGCTGCCTGAGGAATGCTACACATATGACTGAGGGGGAGTGGATGGAGAGGGGGTGCAAGGTGCCAGCTTTTGCTTTGTCTTCAGCCAGCCTTGTGCTCCCCTGAACAATTTTGACCCTTACATCTTTAAGGTGGTTGAGGTGGAAGGTCTCATCTTCTGTAACTTCTTCCTGCTGAATAGGGATGTAGAGCTGTCCCTACCTACTTGGGTCAACATTGGTCAGTGGAGGAACATATAAGGGAGTTACGAAAGGTGGAGGCAGGTGAATTCAGCGCTGACAGAGAACTGTCTTTGCGCGTGGTAAGGATCATCTGTCGTTGTGAAGTCATTGCAGCAAGGGAGTCTCGGCACAAAGTAGAGAAACACTGAACAAAGCAAGATATTAAGATTAATAAGGCTATATAAGAATGAGAAGCCCAAGAAAGAGATTTTTAATTGTTGGCCATAGTCCTCCTCCAAACCAGGAAGCTAACCAATCACTGAGAGAGAAAGAGAAGGATCTTGTAGAGGCTTAATCTGGGCATTCATATATTTTATTAGTCCTGTGACATATTTGTGATAGTCTGGGATGTACATGCAACATTCTGCTTTGATAATTGCACATGTGCCACCCTGTGCTGCTGTCAGGACATCTAAGGCCATCCTATTTTCTGGACTGCCTTGGTATCTGTGAGACTTCTGTATTAAGTAGGGAGATGTTATTTAGTGAATCACTGAGTGCCTTTGTAGTATATTTATTAAGGGCTTCTACATGCCACATGACATCCTCTAGTCCCCCAGATGGAACAAAAATGGAAGCTAAGTGATCATACCATTTAAAAACAGAACGTGTCCATCTTTGCTTTAAATTGGGGAGATTAGCTGGAGTGGTGATGGTTTTAGTAATGTGCCCATGAATCAAGGCAAATCCTAAAGTACAGTGACCTATCCACCCTGGAGGAAGCCAGGGCCACAGGTTAGTCCACATATCCAGTGGGTTCCATTTGGAGCTGACCATCTAATGCCAGGTCGCCTTACCCAATCAGTAGCAAACCAGTCAGTTGTCTGAAGTACTATTATTTAGGAACACATTTCTAATGATAGCCATCCTAGATGTCACGTGTTATTTGCCCAAGTATCATATGTTTGATTTCTTTGTTCCCAGCATAAAACTGCCTTTTGACTGAGCTGTCCAATATTAGGTGTGAACCACAAATATGTATTCCAAATTTGATATATGCCATCCTCAGTATAGCAATAAGGAGGGTTTTGTAACTTAGGCCCATATTTGATTGGGGAGTTATGGCTTGACAGCAATCCCCTTTCCTTCCAAATAGCTCCATGGGCATGTAGTACCAGGAAGGCATATTTGGAGTCAGTGTTAATGTTTATTTTTAGGCTTTGGCAATTGCAAAGTGCTAGTGAGCACTATGGCATACCTAGCTTTTCTTATTTATTTATTTTTTATGAAAACTACTGTCATCAGTAAACCAACTGTCATTTGTATTTTTAACAGAGGCATCTTAAATCTGGCCAAATAGAGTAAGCAAGATCAATAACCTCTGAACATTTTTGCTCTACAGAAAAAGAAGTACAGTGATCAGGTTAAGGCATATGGGTAATTAGGTTTAAAGTTTGACAAGTTTTAAGTATCATTTCTGTAAGTATAGCCCAGTATTTAATAAGGCAGCCTCCATCATCCACTGGTGGCCTTTGGCTTCTAAGACAAATCTGGACCTGATGTGAAGTCATTACAGTCAGGGACTATCCCATAGTGAGCTCTGAGGCTTTTTTTAATGAGGACTTGTACCTCAACAGAGATGGTTTCTAGGATAAGTATGACTAAGGGATGAAACCGTTAAGAAGCCCTTTGAGTGGCCCAGCCTTAACAATATCCTGATTACAGAGGATCACTGGCAAGTGGGAGAAAACTTGTCAAGAGGTAAGGGGAGTCCCCCACGCATCATCTGATCCAATCATAAAGTGGGGTCATTCATTATCTCCGCAAGTCCCTAGTTAATCCTATGGAGTGTGGTATGCTGGCTTTTAGGCAGTTTCATTATCCCAGCCACACACAAGGTGATAGTTAAGTTATACAATTGTTGGAGAATTAATCCCATTTTTCCAGTTGTTTAATCATGTGCCATGGGGTTCTGCTAATATAATATCCCCACAAAATAATAAGATTGACTAAAGAAGCTATTGTGCAACTTTTCTGAAGTTTACCTCAAATTGTTTAGCTTAGGTAAACAAACATTTAAAGACAATCAAATCTAGATTTTAACATCCATAAAGGTGTTGTTTATTAAAACATAATTTTTCTCTCTAAAACAACCTTCATTTCCAGAGATAGCCAAATCAGAACTAATTCATTTGAGAAACAGGTCCAGTTTTGGAAAACTTGGCCTATTATTTACATAAGCTCAGCAAGAACAGTGAATGTGATCATATAGATCTTTTAGAATCTGCTTTACTGGAGCTTTTTATAAGGAATCTCTAGGTTGAACTTTTTAGTAGCCTCTCTGGGCCAGAATCCAAGCCACATACTTGTCATCAGGCATGCCTGCAATACCTGTCGATTTGGCAGATGTCTTTTCCTGAGGATCCCAAAGTATCCTGCCAGGAAGTGACATTCTTTACTCACCTAGTGAAGTTGCTGGAAACTCTGTAAGCAAGGTATCAGGCCAACAGTTCCAAGTCAACCTTAGTTCCTTAAAGCTGTCTGATCATATCTGAGTCTATGCATGTATATGCACGTCTTTCTCAAACATGACATTCCAGTCAAAGCCTTGGTAAAATAACCAGTTTCCAATGCTATCCTGTTACAAGGAGAACAGATTCTTATTGAATTTATGCAAATGACTGATTGCCATGGAAGAAAGAATACTTACTGAGACCTTTTGGTTTCAGAGGGTTCAGATAGAAAAGTTGAAGGCCTTGATTCATTTACAAATCAATACTTTTACATCTCTGTAAGTTACAGATAACTTAAGAAAAAGTATCCCTAGTCTGGAAGAGCAAACATTAGAGAGAACCAGCAATGTTTAAAGTAAGACAAAACATTAGGAGACACAACACTATAATCTTTAAGTTCATTTAGTCCCATGTTACTAAATCTGGTGAATGCACCTTTAGTTAGTTTCGGAAATTCTTACCCATTTCAGTTTTAGGATTTTCAAGTATATCAAATATCTGTATTTGTCCTGAAAGTCCTTTATATGAATCTCCTTGAAGATAAAATTCATTTTACAAGAGAATTAAAACAATTATAAACGACAAAAACTTGGAATGGATATGGTTAGAGTTTACAATTTAGCAGGCAAGGAAATCAGGTTATTTCTGTGACACATAACATTTCCATAATTACAATATCAAGTGATGATTCTCAAACCATTAAAACTTTAGGAAGTGCATAGAAACTCTAGAATAGTTATAGCATTTTCCCAAATGTAACCCAAGGTTTATCATTGGTTCCGTAGTACTTCATGAGCAACTTCACATACCAAGGAAAAGCCTGAGTTAGATTTACAACTTAAATCTTGTCAACATTTGCTAAAATCTTATAAAGTTTTAAAGCACATGCCAAAATATAATTAAGGATGTTAAACATGTGATAAAAGAAAACATAGAAACTGGGTTTTCTGGGCAGGCAAAGAGAAAACCATTTACATTTTCTTAACAACAGATCAATTAATGTAAGAAAACTTGATCCTTTTTGAACAGAGACAATTTCAGTCTTATACCAATGTACCTTTAAAACCCATTTATTTCAATCTTAGTCTGTCTTGACCATAGCTAAAATTCCTTTTTTGAAGACTTCCCTTCACAAACCTTCTACAACTTTCCTTTGCATTCAGGTTTTGTCCCAAGTCATTTCCTTCCAAACAACCATCTCATTTAGGACAAAATTACCTTCTCTTATCCTCAACAAAATGTACTCCCATTCCTTAAATCTTTCTTACATATCATCTACTTTCCTACATACAGAGTTGTTTCCCTTATTTCCATCAGCCTTACAGTTAGCAGAATTTTGTACTCTCAGAAACACCTTTAGTTATTAACCAATTGTGAACTCTTACAACAGAATTCTTTAGACGGCAAATTTATGAATCAGTTAAGTGCAAAACATGTTTACCAACAGATTTAAATACTCTTAGTTTCTTTGCAGTAAGAAGTCAAAAGCACAAACCTACATCCAGTAATTAATGACTTAGCATTTTATCCTGTTTGGTTAAGACCTGGATGTCCATAATTTAATTTCATTTGTCATCCAACCAAAACTTTAAACTTTCAGGTTACCAAAGACTTTGAAAGCTATCTCAGCAATTACCCATTAAAACTTTGAGACAGACTATTAACCATTAGTTTAGTTATTTCTTTGCTAACAAATTTTAACAAATAATACGAGCTTATTTGACTTTCAGTAAACTTCCAAGTTCCACATTTACTGCTGATAACTTAAAAGACACATCTTATCTTAATTAAACCAACAAACTTAACTTAGTTCCAATACTGATTTGTGTTCCACCTGGGCCCACTCCACTTTGAATGTTTACCTAAGACATGCATGGGAAGATCTGGAGTTGGGGGTATTAGGTCCAGGGGCTGCTCTTCTTGCTCCTTGACAGTGAAGAGAGAAGGAGCCGTGGTGCATGATCTAGAGGCTAGTCATGCAGGCTGCATGCACGTTGGTGCAGAAACAGAAGAAGGGGGAAACAGAGGAAACAAAGTGCTGCCAGGAGGCAGAGAAAGATTTCTGGTTTTAGAGCTCATAAGCCCCAACAGAGGAGCAGATGCCATGCTTTCCCACCGGCAAGAAGGGGAGGGGTTAAGCAGTCCAAGTCGGGCCAGAGAAGACCGGGAAACTTCCCCAAAACAAAGAGAGTTTTGGCAGCTGCTTGGGAATATTCCTTACAGTCTCTGTCTTGAGTTAGACTAACCCCAGTTGGCTCCAGTTATAGTCATTAACACAGAAAGTGAGGGAGGTAGAAGCCCCCACATCTATGAGGAGAAACAGAGAGAAATAAGGTCAGAATCCCTTTTGCTAGGGATGGCCCAGCAACCTGGGTTTATTAGAAGTCCGACAAACATAATTATCATCCAGTATGTCAAGATTAAGTTTACTAGCTGACTCATTGGGGCAAACACATTCTGCAAAAGCCCTTTAGTTTGGGGTCCTGGTGCAGAGCAATGAAAGCCTAGGTATGAGCAATGAAGGCATCCTAGGTCCATTTGCCCTGTTTCCTGCAGAGGAGATCTAACTGATAGATCCCACTGAGGCCATCCAGTGTTATAGGAGCTCAGTTCTTTCCTAAGTTTTGCAACCTAAATTATTTCCAGCAGGTTAAAGGCACCCTAAGGTAGAGTCCTTGGGAACTGAAGAAGCCTACTGAGGCCATGCTCCAAGAAACATAAAGAAGGTCCATCACCAAATCCTCCCCGACTCCTGGGTGGCATCCCATGCAGGATATGTCAGAGGTTCCCATGTGTCAAAAGCGACCGGAGGCGTCCCTCTACAAAAATCGCTATTGATCACCATCCTGCCTTCCTGGGGAAGGCATTTCTGCCATAAAAGGTCCTGGAGGGGTGCCAGCGTCCCTCATCTTCCCCATTGCATCCTAGACTGTTGATGGGTGCCTGGTGAATGGACCAAAAGGCTGTGCCATGCCATGCCATTGTCTGTCCTGAAGACTGCATACTGTTTTGCCATTTTAACCCACGGAAATACTAGAAAGGTTTTGCAAGGGGAAATTACCCAATTTTGTAGCTATAAGTAGTCTGTAGAATACACTGATAAGAAACAGTAAAGACTGAAATCCATCATGGTCTATGCGACATTCCAACACATGTGGCCCTTACAGCCAATTTCCCTAGGAAAGGGTCTTCAGTTGCATTTTAATTCAATTGGGTACTGGTTTTGGCCGGCTCCCAGTGGAGGTCTCTCAGCCAGAAGTGGCTAGACCAGGGATGTGGAGGGGATCACATTAGATCAATCAGGAGGAAACCTCACATGGGAGTCTTAAGATTGGCAGCCATCCTGGTGACTTAGGTGGCTGTCCCGTGCCCAAGAGAGACAACTTTATATAAGAACAGGAATAAAGAGAGGCCATCAAGTTTCTGGATCTTATTGTCATTCCGGCCAGGGTTCTAATTTACAGCCAAAAGGCAAACGCTCTCCTCCCCATAGAGTAGCCATGGGCTAGAGGATTACAGCCTGAGCAATTGACATGCAAGTGTTCCAATAAGACCATACTCCTTGAAAAGCCCTGAAATGAGAGTAAAGGAAAAGAAGAGAAAGTACTCACTAATTTTGAAGCTCAGAGTCCAAATATAAAGACTCACACCCCCACGTTTGGGCGCCATATGATGAAGTTCTAGAACCTAGGTGAGGTTTGGTGGGCTGAGGTCCGGAGCCAATGACCAAGAAAGAATTCTTGAGACATCTTTGGTGCAAAATGGTGGTTTATTAAAGCACAGGGACTGGACCCGTGGGCATGAAGAGCTGCTGCCCTGAGTTGTGAGGGATGGCAGGTTATGTACCCTGTATTTGGGGGGAGGTGAGGGAAAGGAAGGTTTCAGCAGAGTTTTCATATGCTAAAGAGGGCCTACAAGGTGCTGGAAGACCAATGTTGTCTTTTAGCAAGCCATTAACATCAAGATAGTTGGGAGACTCCTGTCTTGCAGGATTGTCATCTCTGCAAGTTAACTATTTGCTTATTGTTCATGGCAGTCAGGGCTGCCTGAGAAATGCTACACTTTTGACTGAGGGGGAGTGGATGGAGAGGGGGTGCAAGGTGCCAGCTTTTGCTTTGTCTTCAGCCAGCCTTGTGCTCCCTCATCACTAGGATCTAGCCCAGTATCAGGCTCTCTGCTCAACAGGGAGCCTGCTTCTCCCTCTCTCTCTGCCCTGCCTCTCTGCCTACTTGTGATCTCTCTCTGTCAAATAAATAAATAAAATCTTAAAAAAAATTCTCATGGAAAAACAGATGGAAAATAAGAAAACATATTTGCAAATGATGTCATTAATAAAGAATTAATGTTACCAATATATAAAGAGATTCTAAAAGTAAGAGAAGGAAAATATTAATAAGTTCTAAAATTTAAAAACTGATATAAGTAATAAATAAAAATTATCCTTAAACATAAAAATAATTATCAACTGATGAGGGAAGAGAAGGCTGGCTGAGGACAAAGCAAAAGCTGACACCCAGCAACCTTCTCTCACTGCACTCCTGGGTGGGATGTATTATGACATTCTTTAGGAATATCCCAACTATCTTAATGTTAATACCTTGCTAAAGGAAAAAATGACCTTGACAATGGCAAGGCCTCAAGGCCTCCAGTATCTTGTAGGTCCTCTTTAGCATATGAAAGTTCTATTGAAACCTCCTTTTCCTTCCCTCACCAGGATGGTATATAACCTGCCTCCCCTCACAACCCAGGGAGGCAGCTCTTTCCACCCGCCCAGGGATCCTGTCCCTGTGCTTTAATAAACCATCATTTTGCATCCAATATGTCTCAAGAATTCTTTCTTGGTCATCACCTCCAGACCTCACCCCACTGAACCTCACTTATATTCTAAAACTTCATCATCAACCTTAAAATAAAAGAAATATAGATTAAAACTTCACTGAGATACCATTTCTCACCTCGTAGTTTCTCTTTATAGTCCTCTGATTTTCTCACCAATAGACATAAGTAAGTTTTCAGCCAACAGCTACTGTCAATCACCAGCTTTATGGTGATTACAATCCTTAAAGTCTTGCTTTATACCTTAGACCTCATACTGTGAAAAGAAGTCATTTCAACTGTTCTTTGTCAAAATTTCTGGCCCATAGAATCCAAGAGCATAATAATGATTGTTTCATAGAGTTAAAATTTGAATAAATTGTCAAGAAGTAGTTGAATATTATATTTCAGAAATTATATTGAAAAGAATATCTTCAGGTAAATAAAACCTTTAAAAAATAGATTCCCGTAAGAATCTATAAGTATTCTGAATTAGCCTAAAAATAGCATTTTCATAATTAACTATTTTATACTGGAGCATAAATTATGCAACACTGTAAGTCATACAACCCTAGAATCTAACACTATAAAGTTAATATCATAAAACATTGGAAAATAAAGTTTGAAGATGTTTAAGGAGAAGTTTAAGGATTATTTTGTTTTGAGGTTCATTATTTGGAGAGCAACTAAATAAGGAATTAAGTAACATGAAAACCTTTTTCATTTCTAAAGAAAATATCCTAATTCTCTCATTGAAGTCATTTTTAAATGAAAGCAATAGTATTCCCCATATTTGATATCAAGATTTCTTATGGGAATAGTCACCTCGGTAACAAGACATCATAAAAAAATAAATATAAACAATATGGGATATCATTTTTACCTTTCTTTTTAAGGATAAGCCAAAGCAAATACTTTAGAATTTCAAGATACTAAGGAGGTAGTTGGAACTTTCTAATTTTGAGAATACTGACAAAAGGTGTAATAATATAAATAAGCATTGGATGAATTAAAAATGAAAGTAAATGGGTCACATGGTCCTCATCATCAGAAGGTTAGGCTGGGTTTTTTCATAAGATGTAGTCAAAAACTTTCTAACACATCAAGTTGACAAGTCCCAATATGCATGTGAAGAAGTCTAAATAACTATACAGAACAGACACTAGACGGAGCAGACACCTGTGTAGGAACACCAAAGTACCAGATACTTCAGTAAAGCTTTCTTGGACCTTGCAGAGCAGTGGAAGTATAAGCTGAATATAGTCAAGTGAATTATCTCACTCAACGTAATAGGGAAGAAAAGAAGCACCCAGATAAATTCTGTCCTAATTCTTGACTAGCAAAACCAGGATCATGTGTTTGAATAATTTATTACATTAAAATAGGTCACCAAAACAAAAGCTGAACAGCATTCTCCACCTATATCCTGACAATAGAAAGTTGTAGGCCCCAAACATTTTTTTCTTCTTAAAGAATTTCTAGAGGCACCTGGGTGGCTCAGTAGGTTAAGCCTCTGCCTTCGGCTCAGGTCATAATACCAGGGTCCTGGGATCAAGCCCCACATCTGGCTCTCTGCTCAGCAGGGAGCCTGCTTTCTCCTCTCTCTCTGCCACCTACTTATGATCTCTGTCAAATAAATAAATAAAATCTTAAAAAAAGATTTCTGTATCTTGTAGACCAAGCATGTGGTATAATCATCAGTATAATTCCTTTAAAAAACTATCAGCTTTCTATGAATCTGATTCAGGTGTACTTTTTGTGCTCAAAGATACCTCTGTACTCTTATGAAGATAGAACTTTGTCTGCAAAGATATATCAATCTTCGGTGGAAAAACACTGAAAGTTCTAAGTCATTTTGTAAAGCTCAAAGGGCTGGTAGGCACTAACTCAAATTTAGTAAAGGTCTTAAAAAAGTCTTACAGCCTTATCCATGGATTTGATCTTTGCCCTTAGACTTTTTTTTAACTTTTTATTGGCGAGATTTTTACTGATGAGGGTCTGGAAATAAGAAAAAAATTCACTTACTGTATTTGGTGTTGCTCTAGTATATCTAAATTCTGCTTGCAAACTGAATATATCATTTAGTTCATCTTTCTTTCTGTATCTTATCATAGATAGTTAAAACAAATAAATTGACACTTTTATATATTTTGCCTATAAATCATCTTTCCAACGTGACAGAGTTTATTAGATAATTTGTCTTCCCAGTTACTGCAGATGAGTTTTTTCTAATTGTTCTCCAACTGCAGACACAAGTCACTATTCTTCTAACCTAGTTCAATGATTCGTTGCTTTTTCAGTCTCAATGAATGGTTAGCTTACCCCTTTTTTTCTTTTTTCTTCATTAACAGTTTCTCAGCTACTTTCTCTGCCTCACTCAACTTTCTCATGACAAAATCAATGCCACCTCTTTTATGTTAAAGTGACTATTGAGTCCACTTGAAACACTGCATAGGTGGATGAGTCAGTTTGTAAGCTAAAAATGTAATAAGTTAATCATGTTTATTCACAAAAGTGAGACCACTTATCTTTCTGGATATTGCCATAGTTTTTTTCCTGGTCAACTCTAATCATTTTATGGTGGGGATGTTTTGAAAAACAAAACAAAAGCAAAAACAAAAAAACAGTCAAAACACTAACAAAGTGAACCCACTACTTAACACATATTTGAATGTGTCCATTTTTAATGTTTAGATTTATTATCCATTTAAAATATATTCTTAGATATGGTGTAAGGAATTGGATAAATTTTATATTTTTCAGTGTAATTATCTAATTGAAAATATTTTCTGCTACCACCTTCAGATATCATCTACATTATATAGTGTATTTTCATCATTTGGGTATTTTTAATTTTTTTTTTTCAATTGATCTACCACTTAAGTCAATACCAGATTGTTTTTAGTTATAGAGTGTTATACTATGTTTTAATATTTGATTGGGCTAGCTCTCACTTCCAAACACACACAGGTGCTCTTTGAATCCAGATTTTGAATCCGGGTTACTTGTCTTTTTTATTGATGATCTAGCTTTCTTGTGTCAGAGCTCTTAACCACCAGATATACTACCTCAGTCTAACTGTGAAAATTTAACCTTGAGATAAAGTGATTAAAGAAAATTTGGTCTCTGTCTCAAGCCATAAGAGGGTATTCACAACAAGATGAAGGAAAGAGAAATAGAAACAAGATTTAGAGTAGGATTTAGCTTAATGAGCTCCTGTCAGTCTTATAGGAAGCAGCAATCATATGTAAAGGACCTATATGACTTTGACATTCCCTAGTTAAATATTATTAACTTAGTCTAAATCTTGAATAGCCATTTAATTCCATTGAGGATAGAAGATAACTTTGAGAAAGAAATACTAGCATGTAATTAAAAGATACTTTTTTTTTTTATTTTTTTTTTTATTTTTTATTTCCAGCATAACAGTATTCATTATTTTTGCACCACACCCCGTGCTCCATGCAATCCGTGCCCTCTATAATACCCACCACCTGGTACCCCAACCTCCCACCCCCCGTCCCTTCAAAACCCTCAGATTGTTTTTCAGAGTCCATAGTCTCTCATGGTTCACCTCCCCTTCCAATTTCCCCCAACTCCCTTCTCCACTCTAAGTCCCCATGTCCTCCATGCTATTTGTTATGCTCCACAAATAAGTGAAACCATATGATAATTGACTCTCTCTGCTTGACTTATTTCACTCAGCATAATCTCTTCCAGTCCCGTCCATGTTGCTACAAAAGTTGGGTATTCATCCTTTCTGATGGAGGCGTAATACTCTATCCCCAGGGGTACAGGTCTGTGAATCACCAGGTTTACACACTTCACAGCACTCACCAAAGCACATACCCTCCCCAATGTCCATAATCCCACCCCCTTCTCCCAAACCCCCTCCCCCCAGCAACCCTCAGTTTGTTTTGTGAGATTAAAAGTCACTTATGGTTTGTCTCCCTCCCAATCTCATCTTGTTTCATTTATTCTTCTCCTACCCACTTAAGCCCCCATGTTGCATCACCACTTCCTCATATCAGGGAGATCATATGATAGTTGTCTTTCTCTGTTTGACTTATTTCGCTAAGCATGATACGCTCTAGTGATCCAAAGGGGCACATGCACCCGAATGTTTATAGCAGCAATGTCCACAATAGCCAAACTATGGAAAGAACCTAGATGTCCATCAACAGATGAATGGATCAAGAAGATGTGGTATATATACACAATGGAATACTATGCAGCCATCAAAAGAAATGAAATCTTGCCATTTGCGACAACATGGATGGAACTAGAGCGTATCATGCTTAGCGAAATAAGTCAAGCAGAGTAAAAGATACTTTTTGTGCTACATCATTTAGTAAATCTAAATTGAACTACTTCAATTTGTTGGTGGTTTTGAGAGCATATTAGTACAGTAAACAAAAATCATACTATACTGAATTATATATAGTTCATATATTAGGTACATCATCTATATACTATATACTAGATGATATACTAGGTATATAAAATACACCTAAAATATACCTAATATATTGCCAACAAGTAAACGTATTTTACTGGACTTTAAGCATTTCTTCCTTCTGAGACCACTGAACCAATGCCTTAGTATAGGAATACTCCATTATGTCTCTTCAGAGATGTCTCTACTAGAATTTCAATTCTGCTAAAGATGTGGATATCTGATGTTGAGAATTAAAAAAAAAAAAAAGTAAAGAAGAATATGGAAAACAAATCCTTTAAAACAAAGGCAAATTCCAAGGTCCTCCTAAATCTTCATAGTTTCTATTCTTGCTTCATTTTCCAGTACCCACGGACCTTATAATATATAAATAATTAAAATTATATAATCTAAGTATTAAATTAATATATGAATACTATATTAGCTTCTTTTGTTCTTTTATTACTTCCTACTGCTGTAGAATTTTCCTAGGATTAATTTGCACCATTTTTATTTCAGGATTGTTTTCAGAGCTTTCCCTATCATAGCGTGACTGCATGTAATAAGGTTTTGTGGAACCATTATGAGCCTTATAGTTAAACCAAATATTAGCAAGACAGCTTTTTTTTTTTAATCTAAGTGTTGAAAACATGTTCTATGCCCATATTCTTAAAACTACTTAAAGTACCTGAAATATCCCTGAATTCCTTTCATAATACTTGTATTTTTCCCATTTCAAAATAACTAATTTACAGGTTTTATAAGATTGCCCCATTTCTTAGTTACCTTCTCCTTCACTTTTATTCAACCCATTGTTTTGAATTTTTGTTTAGATCAATAAAATCCAAGGCTAAGTGGAAGATGGCCATATATTTATTTTCCAACTAATATTTTCAGTGTTTCTCTAGGATATTTATATTCTAGAAAGGATTAAAGCCATTTTCTAAATGTCTAATTTTACTAATCATGAGTAATTTGAGGACCCTGCAAAACAATTGGAAATCAGTTGTTTTAATTTCTTTTATTGCTTCTTCCTCTTCTTTTTTTTTTCTTTCAATTTTTCATGTAATCCGAGTTGTTTTTCATAGAACTGTGAAAAACATGCTATGAAAATGATTTCCTAAAATGTTAATCTTCTCAAGAATCTACATTTGGTCAAATGTATGGGAAGAGTGTTTAGGTATGAGTTCAACAATATCCTCCAAAATAAGAGAATATCACACTGACTGCTCATTTCATATTATGGACATCTCTCCATTAGGGGTATGCTGATTTAGTCTGATTGAATCCAATGATGCTGCTTGTGTAAAAAGCATGTGTAAAAACATACTAGAAACTCAGAGCCACTGCATAAGTGGGCTTATTTTTTTTAAGCTAATTATATTCAGTGACAGTCTTAACAGCACATAGAGCTCTGCCAGATGAAAAATAAGTTGGGCTTGACTTATGAAGGCCATCCTCAGGAGATGGGTTTTGGTATTTTGAGTTTAATTTTGATCTCATGGAGCTTGACTGTTACTTATGATTTGGGCCATTTTTGGAATACTTGATTAAGGTTTCCCAACAAATTAATTTGCAACAATTACATTAACATTTAATAGTTTTGAATATAACAAATTGTAGAGAACCACAATATTCTCAAGAACATTTATAGAAACATTTCTACATGTGATTTAGAGTTCAATTGTGTGTGTGTATGTGTGTGTGTATACATACATAACAAGTTAAATCCTCAAATAGGGACAATTATTTATTAGAATTCTAAAGTATGGGCCAAAGATGCTAAATATTCCTGCATTTGGCTGATAGTCACACTAAAAAAATAAATAGCTTGGAGGAATAGGCTGAAAAAATTGATTCAAATTTTAAGGTAAATAAAGGTTAAGTCTAAACTAAACACATTACACACATGCACAATCAGGTTTCTGACAAGATGAAGGTCAAAATCATTAGAATAGTTAAAATGGGCATGTCTTTTCTTTCTTTTTTTTTTTTTTTGGCTGATGATGCTTAGTTCTAAGTATATATTAAAGAAACTGATATAATTTTCTATTAAACAACACATTTTTATCAATGTAACAGCTATTTCATTAGATTAGGTGAATAGCTATTGCAAAGTTGCCACACTTTTAAATAAGAATTTAAGCCTTAGACTGAATCTATGATGCTTTTAAAAAGGTTCATTTCACAATGCCATTAAAATTTGCACATCTAGATTTTGAGCTTATTGTATTTTTAGAAAGAAATGGTCATGTAAATTCTCAAGGCTTAAAAGAGAATTACAAATCTAAAGATTTTAATTGCAATTGCAAATCTAGAATTACTCTTAACATGTCTCCTACCTCACTATTTTGCCCTCAGCAAGTATGAATTAACCATAACCAAAGAATATTAGAGAAAATTAATATATGGCCTTCTCAAACAATTATCAGTGCATTTGGCCTTTTATTTTATATTTAAACTACCCTAGGGACATCTGCTGCTTATCTTATCCTATTTAGTACCCATGATACTGTTTTTACCTAATAGTTGTCAGATTAATAGCATAATAATGTGAAATAACATCATAATTAGGCCATGAATTGAGAGCAGTTAGAGGCAATGGGCAGTGAAATAGTTTCTCAGGTTGAAGACTTGTCTTTGGACACATTAAGTTTGTGATGTTTAGTTGAATGTGGCCAACCAATTTCCTAAAAAAAATTGATGAGGTAATCTGGGCTTCTCATCACTCATCTCTTTGCTTAAACAACTCCTCTCAGTGAGTTGTTCTGTTACTCTTCATATGCTTACTTTTGTCTAATTCCATCATAGAAATTAGCACTATTTGAAATTATATTATTTATTTACTTCTCAGAAACTAGAACAATATTTGGAACAAAACAAGCATGCAATAAATATTTGTTAAATAGATGAATGAATAAATTTAAGTATTATTTCAAATAACATTATCTATTTGCTTGCAAGATGACTTTTTCCTCAAATCTAGAGTTTGTCCAAAGGTCACAGTCAACTCTTTAGGCAAGAATATGGCTATTGCCCTCTAAAGTGAACTGTTGGTTTGAGATGTGTGTTTGTGTGTGTGTGTGTGTATGTTTCAGAGCAGAGAATATGTGCCATTTTAATTAAAGTTAATTAATTTTAATAAAAAAATTACAACACTTCTAATTATGTTACCACTTTTTGACAGGTTTAATCAAGTTTCTACATTCTAATAGCAAGATTACATGGTAAATAAGCACACTCAATGGAAAGATATTTTTCATAGTAAATTACTAAGCATCACACATTCTATTTCTGAAATAAATTGTCTTACCAAAGAGATGTTTGCAAATTTTAGTTTTGCTTTCTTAAAAAAGAGATAATCATTAAAATGTGCTAATCCTGTGTACTCCTTAATTAGAAAGAACAAATCATTAATGGCATGGAGGGTTACAGGAAAGTTTTGGAAAATTTCAGGTTTATCAATGAAAATTTAACTCATATGGTCATATCCTTTATAATCATATCTACATGTAAACAAAACTTTACCTTTTGTTTTTTGAATTATTGTCCAGCTCAGAAGTTATAAAATAGTCTAACCCAAACAAGAAAATAAACCTATATTATTTCTTTAAGAACATGGATTGTTAATATTAACACAAAATATAGTAAAAATTGAAAAAAATAGAATTTCTTCAAAACTAAGCATTTCTTCAGAGATTAGATATTCACTTACAAAATTTTGAGTAGATGTGAATTTTTATTTCTCCTGAGTAAAAACACACAAGAAAGATTGTTAGGTAATATCATAAGTATATGGTTAACTGTAGTAGATATTATAAGACTGTTTTCTAAAGTAATAATAATTTTTGCATTTTTCAAAATGCTATACTTGCTCTGGATCTTTGTGAGTATGTAATGGTATATTGTAGTTTTAATTATATTTTCCTGAATGACTAATAATGTTGAGGGCCATTTTATTTACATCCTTATTTGCTATCTCTATATTTTTTTTAATAAAATATCAATTATTTTACTCATTTGTATTGCATTGTTTGTCCTTATATCATTGAGGTATGTTAGTTCTTTGTATATTCTGGATATACTGTGTCTGTTTTTGGAGATGTATTTTTTATTTTCATTTTCTTAACAGTGTCTTTCAAAGAGAAGGCAAGATTAATCTGATTATGTCTAATATATAATTTTAAATTTTATTTAATGTTTTTCTGTCCTACCTAAGAAGGCTTTGGTTTTCCCAAAGTCTCAGCATATTCTCAAATGATTTCTTCTTGAAGTTTTCTGGCTTTAATTTAGTTCTAGTTTTAAACTGATCATATATGATTTTAAACATGTTATAAATGTTATAAATGTTGGGGAGGAAGGGCAAGATGACAGAGAAGTAGGAAACCCTTTTTCAACTAGTTCCCTAAAGTGAGCTAATTATCTACTAGAACACTCTGAACATCCAGGAAAACAGTCTGGGATATAGGATTATACACTTCTGGATCTCTATGGGGAAAGAAGACAGCAGTGGAGACTAAAATGGAGTGGGAATAATTCTACTGATATCAGGATAAGCAGAAGGGGGAGGGAGTAACCAGAAGAGACCAATTGGAAACTAATACCCCAATATGAATGTACCCTGTCATTGGGATTAACTTGGAGTCTGGGTAAAAGCACTCAAAAAGAGCAAAAGATCTTAAGGGACAACTGGTGGAATCGGGCAGTCATGGGCTCCGGTCTAAACCCACAGTCCCAGGACGGCCACCACCTGTGACCACCCATGCCAGAGAAAGGGCAGCGGAACCTCTGGGGTTGTGCAGCTTGCATCATGGCTTAGCTGGGCACACTCCTGCTCCCACATTAGGGAGTCTGGTGATGGCACCAGCCTGTGCTCCCTAGAACTTTGGTGCACCATGTAACCAGGGTGTGACCCACTCTCCCTTGCTCTGAGAAAGTTCCATCCTGGAGCTAGCTCATACTAAGACCAGCCAAGGGTCTGGACTCTCCCAGTCAGGCCCAAAAGGAACTCAGTGCAATATCCCACAGAGGCAAACTCAGTTCTGGACCACAGACAGCAGTCCTGGCAAAGGTAGCCGCAGGGAGCAGGCTCCCTGGACCAGTATCACTCATGGTTTTAGTGGCACATGAGTGCAGAGACAAGCGGACAACTTAAGACAACCCTTAAGACAGTGGCAGGGGACATGCTCTGCCTATGGGAGGTTGCACAGCTCAGTGGAGTTTGTAGAGGGGGTGTCTGTGTGTTCTGGACCACCCAGAGGGATGCAGACTGAGGCTTCTCTCTGAGGCAGAGATCTGGGTGCAGTTTGCTTTCCACTAAACCTCCAAAAGGCCACAAAAATCCAGCAAAGGGAAAAAACCTCCAGAGAACAAAAGCCTGAAAAACAGGTTTCCACAAAGCCTAGCCCCTTGATAGGTGGCAGGAGGACTCAACCCAAGCAAAACTGCCTGAAAAAGAACATGGCAGGCCCCTCCCCAGAAATCCAGCCAAAACAATGAGAGAACAACTACCACAGTGTCCCCATAAAATTATAAAACCCCAATATCAGAGGAAAACAATATATTAAGCTCCCGGTATTGCTCTAAAACCTGTATATTTCATACATACAACTTTTATTTTTAACTCATTCTCACTATTCTTGTCCTGATTAATGTTTTTAACCTACTTGCCACAACATCTAGTTCAATGCAACATCTTCTGTACCCTTTTTTAAAAAGATTTTATTTGTTTATTTGACAGACAGAGATCACAAGTAGGCAGAGAGGCAGGCAGAGAGAAAGGGAAGCAGGCTCCCCACTGAGCAGAAAGCCTGATGTGAGGCTTGATCCCAGGACTCTGGGATCATGACCTGAGTGGAAGGCAGACACTTTAACCAACTGAGCCACCCAGGCACCCCTTGTAATACCTTTTTAAATTGAATTATTTAAATACATATATCTGTGTTTTTCTTTTTATTTTCTTTTTTTTTTAATATGCAGATAGATATAAGATTCAAGGCAATCCTCTATCCCTAATCAATACTACCCCCATATATAAAATAGGTTTAATCTCCCTTTACCTCTGGAAAGTTGAGTCCCTTAACAAATATATCAAGATACACCCAGAAAGAATCAAAATACCTTCCTCACCCACATTGAGGATTTATGACCACTCTCCCATCTTTTTCTTCTATCATTGTTTCTGTATATTTGTTTTTGTTCTGGTACTATATAAATCTTTTACTTGGGGTACGTTTTTGCTGGGTTCTTTTTTTTTTTTTTTTCTCTTGTCATTTACCTTTGTCAGTCTTTTGTTTGTCCATTTTTGTTTATATACCTTATGAATCTTACCATTGTGGCTCATTCTGGGTGGTCTTCTCTCTCTCTCTCTCTCTCTCTCTTTTTTTTCCCTACATATCTCTTTTTCTCTCTCATTTTTTTTTTTCCTTTCTTTTTGGTGGTGACTTCTGATTGCTCAGAAGGGTTCCAGGGTGTACCTTTCCTGGATCGCTGTTGATATATTCAACTACACATTCCCTCAACCACCTCTCACCAAAATGACTAGGAGGAGGAACACCCAGCAGAGGAAAAATTCAGTGACTGTGCCCTCTCCATCAGAACTATTGGATATGGATGTAAATAGTATGTCAGAGAATGAATTCAGGGTAGCAATTATCCAGACAATGGCTAGGTTGAAGGAAACCATTAGAGACAACATGGAATCAATTAGGGCAGAAGTGAAAGCTGCTTGGGAAGAAGTTAAAAATGTTATCAATGAGATCCAATCTAATCTAAATACACTAACAGTGAGGGTAACTAAGGCAGAAGATAGAATTAGTGATCTAGAGGACAAACTGAGAGATAAAAAAGGATCAGGAAGAGGCTTGGAAAAAACAACTTAGAAGCCATGAAAACAAAATTGGGGAAATAAATGATGCCATGAAATATTCCAACATCAGAATTATTGAGATCCCTGAGGGGGAAGAAAAAGAAGGAATACTAGAGGATATAGTTGAAAAAATTCTCCACAAAATTTTTTCCAATCTGGGGAATGGAACCAGTGTTCATGTCCTAGAGGCATAAAAAATATCCACCAAGATCAACGAATGTAGAAAGACCTCAAGGTATTTAATTGTGAGACTCACAAATCATAATTTTAGGCAAGACCTCCTAAGGGCAATTAGGGGGAAGAGATTCCTTACATACAGAGGAAGGTCCATCAGAATAATGTCAGACCTGTCCACAGAAACCTGGCAAACCAGGAAGGGCTGGCAGGACATATTTAGGGCACTAAATGAGAAGAACATGCAGCCAAGAATACTTTATCCAGCAAGGCTGACATTCCAAATGGATGGAGAAATAAAGAGCTCCCCAAACCAACAAGGTTTAAAAGACTATGTGACCACCAAGCTGGCACTACAAGAAATATTAAAAGGAGTACAAAAAAAGAGTTATATTAATATGAATACATTAATAGTAGGGAATCTTAACATACCACTCAGCAGTAGACAGATTATCCAAGCAGAAAATCAATAAAGAAACAAGAGCAGTAAATGACACATTGGACCAGATGGACCTCATAGATATATAAAGAACATTCTACCCTAAAACAAAAAAGTACTCATTCTTCTCAAACATACATGGAATTTTCTCCAGAATAGACCACATACTGGGTCACAAATCAGGGCTCAACCGATACCAAAAGATTAAGTTTATTCCCTGCATATACTCAGACCACAATGATTTGAAACTGGAACTCAACCACAAGAAAAAATTTGGAAGGAACTCAAACACTTGGAAGCTAAAGACCACCCTAATTAAGAATGTTTGGATCAAACAGGAAATCAAAGAAGAACCTAAACAATTCATGGAAACCAATAAGAATGAAGACACTTTGGTCCAAAACCTGTGGGATATGGCAAAGGCAGTCTTAAGGGCGAAATACATAACCATCCAAGCCTCTCTCAAAAAATTGAAAAATCTGGAATATACCAACTCTCCTTGCACCTTAAAGAACTGGAAGACTAACAATAAATTAGAACCACACAAGAAGAGAAATAATCAAGATTAGAGCAGAGATCAATGAGATAGAAACGAGATATACAGTAGAAAACATCAAAAAACCTAGAAGCTGGGGCGCCTGGGTGGCTCAGTGGATTAAGCCGCTGCCTTCGGCTCAGGTCATGATCTCGGGGTCCTGGGATCGAGTCCCGCATTGGGCTTTCTGCTCAGCAGGGAGCCTGCTTCCCTCTATCTCTCTCTCTGCCTGCTTCTCCATCTGCTTGTGATCTCTCTCTGTCAAATAAATAAGTAAAATCTTTAAAACAAACAAACAAACAAACAAAACCTAGAAGCTGTTTTTTTGAAAGAATCAATAAGATCAATAAACCAATAAAACATTGGCCAAAGTAATCCAAAAGAAAAGAGAAAGGACACAAATTAATAAAATTATGAATGAAAAGAGAGAGATCATGAATAACACCAAGGAAATAGAAACAATCATCAGAAATTATTATCAACAGTTATATGCAAATAAGTTAAGCAACTTAGAAGAAATGGATGCATATCTGGAAACCTATAAACTTCCAAGACTGAATCAGGAAGAAATTGACAACTTGAATAGACTAATATCTAGTAACGAGATTAAAGCAGTGATCAAAAACCTCCCCAAAAACAAGAGCCCAGGACCTGACAGATTCCCTAGAGAATTCTACCAACAATCAAAGAAGAAATAATATCTATTGTCCTGAAGCTATTTCAAAAAATAGAAAGAGAAGGAAAACTTCCAGACTCTTTTTATGAAGCCAGCATTTCCCTGATCCCCAAACCAGGCAATGACCCCACCAAAAAGGAAAATTTCAGACCAGTATCGCTGATGAATATGGATGCCAAGATTCTCAAAAAGATTCTAGCTAATAGGATCCAACAGTACATTTAAAAGATTATCCACCTTGACTTGTCGGGATTTATATGCTTGGGATGTGAGAGTGGTTCAACATTTGCAAATCAACCAGTATGATAGAAGAAATCAATAAGAGAAGAGAGAAGAACCACATGGTCCTCTCAGTTGATGAAGAAAAAGCATCCATTCTTGATTAAAATGCTTCAAAGTACAGGGATAGATAGAACATTCCTCAACTTCATAAAATATATCTATGTAAAACCCACAGCAAATATCATCTTCAATGGGGTAAAGCTGACAGCCTTCCCTTTAAGATCAGGAACACAACAAGGATGCCCACTCTCAGCACTGTTGTTCAACATAGTACTAGAACTCCTAGCAACAGCAATCACACAACAAAAAGAAACAAAAGATATTCAAATTGGCAAAGAAGAAGTCAAACTCTCTCTCTTCACAGAGGACATTATTCTTTATATGGAAAACCCAAAACACTCCACCCCCAAACTACTAGAACTCATATAACAATTCAGTAACGTGGCAGGATACAAAGTCAATGTACAGAAATCAGTGGCTTTCTTATACACTAACAATGAAAATGCAAAAAGGGAAATTAGAAAATTGATTCCATTTACTACAGCACCAAGAACCATAAGATACCTAGGAATAAACCTAACCAAAGAGGTTAAGGATCTGTACTTGAGGAAATACAGAACACTCATGAAAGAAATTGAAGAAGACACAACAAGATGGAAGACCATTCCATGCTCATGGACTGGAAGAATAAACATTGTTAAAATGTCTATATTGTCTATAGCAATCTATACTTTCAATGCCATCCTGATAAAAATTCACTGACATTTTTCAAAGAGCTAGAACAAACAATCTTAAAATTTGTATGGAACCAGAAAAGATCCTGAATTGCTAAGGAAATGTTGATAAAGAAAAACAAAACCGGGGGCATCATGTTGCCTGATTTCAAACTTTACTACAAAGCTTTGATCACCAAGACAGCAAGGTACTGGCACAAAAACAGACACATAGACCAGTGGAACAGAGTAGAGAGTCCAGGTATGGACCCACAACCCTATGGTCAACTAATCTTCAACAAATCAGGAAAAAATATACAGAGGAAAAAAGACAATCTCTTCAATACATGGTGTTGGGGAAATTGGACAGCTGTGTATGGAAAAATGAAACTTAACCATTCTGTTACAGCATACACAAAGATAAACTTGAAATGGATAAAAGACCTCAAGGTGAGGCAAGAATCTATCAAAATTCTAGAGGAGAACATAGGCAGTAACCTCGTCAACATTGGCCACAGAAACTTCTTCCAAGATATGTCTCCAAAGGCAAAGAAAACAAAAGCAAAAATGAACTTTTGGGACTTCATCAAGATCAAAAGCTTTTGCCCAGCAAAGGAAATAGTCAACAAAACAAAGAGATAACCCATGGAATGGAAGAAGATATTCACAAATGACACTACAGACAAAGGACTGATATCCAAAATCTATAATGAACTCCTCAAACTCAACACCCAAAAAAACAGATAATCGCATCAAAAATTGGTCAGAAGATATGAACAAACACTTGTGCAAAGAAGAAATATAAATGGCTAACAGACACATGAAAAAATGTTCATCATCATTAGCCATCAGGGAAATTCATATCAAAACCACATTTAGATACCACCTAACACCAGTTAGAATGGCCAAAATTAACAAGACCATAAACCACAAGTGTTGAAAGACGATGTGGAGAAAGGAGAACCCTCTTACACTGTTGGTGGGAATGCAAGTTGGTGTAGCCACTTAGGAAAACAGTGTGGAGATTTCTTAAAAATTTAAAAATAGAGCTACCTTATGACCCTGCAATTGCACTACTGAGTATTTACCCCCAAAATACAGATGTAGTGAGAAGAAATGCCATCTGTATCCCAATGTTCATAGCGGCAATGGCTACAGTCACCAAACTGTGGAAAGAGCCAAGGTGCCCTTCAACGGATGAATGGATAGATAAGATATGGTCCATATCTACAACGGAGTATTAGTTCATCTGCTCCAATGCATCATTCAAAGTTCGTGTTTCTTTACTGATTTTCTGCTTGGATGATCTGTCTATTACTGAGAGTGACATGTTAAGATCCCCTACTAATAATGTATTCATATTGATAGGACTCTTTATTTTGATTAACAGTTGGCTTATTTAGTTGGCTGCTCCCATATTGGGGGCATAAGTATTTACAACTGTTAGGTCTTCTTGGTGGATAGAGTCTTTAAGAATGATTTAGTATCCTTCTTTATCTCTGACTACAGTCAGAGATAATCTTATATGAGAATCCCTACCCCAGCTTTCTTCTGAGGCCCGTTGGCATGAAAGATGCTTTTCCATCCCTTCACTTTCAGTGTGGATGTATCTTAGGTTTCAAATGGGTCTCTTGTAGACAGTATATGAACAGGTCCTGTCATTTTATCCAGTCTGCAACCCTGTGCCATTTTATGGGAGCATTTAGACCATTCACATTGAGTGATTCTTGAAAGATATGTTTTTTTATTGGCATTATGTTGCCTGTGAATTCCTTGTTTATATAGATTGTCTCTGTAAATTTATGTTCTATGTCACTCTTTGGTTTTTTATTCTTTTATAAAACCTCCCCTTAATATTTCTTGTAGTGCCGGCTTAGTGGTCACATAGTCTTTTAAACCTTGTTGGTCTTGGGAGCTCTTTATTCCATCCATTTGGAATGTCAGCCTTGCTGGATAAAGTATTCTTGGCTGCATGTTCTTCTCATTTAGTGCCCTAAATATGTCCTGCCAGCCCTTCCTGGTTTGCCAGGTTTCTGTGGACAGGTCTGACATTATTCTGATGGACCTTCCTCTGTACGTAAGAAATCTCTTCCCCCTAACTGCCCTTAGAAGGTCTTTTCTAAAATTATGATTTGTGAGTCTCACAAATAAATACCTTGAGGTCTTTCTACATTTGTTGATCTTGGTGGATATTCTTTCTGCCACTAGGACATAAACACTGGTTTCATTCCCTGAACTGGAAAACTTTTCATCCAGAATTTGTTCAACTGTATCTTCAATTCTTCTCTCTTTTTCCACGCCCTGAGGGATCTCAGTAATTCTGACATTGAAACATTTCATGGCATCATTTATTTCCCTAATTCTGTTTTTATGGATTCTAAGCTGTTTGTTCCATACCTTCTCCTTTTTCTCTATCATTCTGTCCTCTAGATCACTAATTTTTTTAAGTTTTTTTTTTTTTAATAAACATATAATGTATTTTTATCTCCAGGGGTACAGGTCTGTGAATCGCCAGGTTTACACACTTTACAGCACTCACCATAGCACATACCCTCCCCAATGTCCATAACCCCACCCCCCTCATCCAAACCCCCTCCCCCCGGCAACCCTCAGTTTGTTTTGTGAGATTAAGAGTCACTTATGATTTGTCTCCCTCCCAATCCCATCTTGTTTCATTCATTCTTCTCCTACCCCCTTAACCCCCCATGTTGCATCTCGACTTCCTCATATCAGGGATATCATATAATAGTTGTCTTTCTCCGATTGACTTATTTCGCTAAGCATGACACCCTCTAGTTCCATCCACATCGTCGCAAATGGCAAGATTTCAATTCTTTTGATGGCTGCATAGTATTTCACTTTGTATATACACCTCTTCTACTTTACCCATTCATCTGTGGATGGACATATAGATTATTTCCTTAGTTTGGCTATTTTGGACATTGCTGCTATAAACATTCAGGTGCACATGCCCTTTCAGATCACTACGTTTGTATCTTTAGGGTAAATGCCCAGTAGTGCAATTGTTGGGTCATAGGGTAGTTCTATTTTCAACATTTTGGGGAACCTCCTAGCTGTTTTCCAGAGTGGTTGCACCAGCTTGCATTCCCACCAGCAGTGTAGGAGAGATCCCCTTTCTCCACATCCTCGCCAACATCTGTCATTTCCTGACTTGTTAATTTTAGCCATTCTTACTGGTGTGAGGTGATACCCCATTGTAATTTTGATTTGTATTTTCCTGATGCCGAGTGATGTGGAGCACTTTTTCATGTGTCTGTTGGCCATCTGGATGTCTTCTTGGCAGAAATGTCTGTTCATGTCTTCTGCCCATTTCTTGATTGGATTATTTGTTCTTTGGGTGTTGAGTTTGCTAAGTTCTTTATAGATTTTGGACCCTAGCCCTTTATCTGATATGTCGTTTGCAAATATCTTCTCCCATTCTGTCAGTTGTCTTTTCGTTTTGTTAACTGTTTCCTTTGCTGTGCAAAAGCTTTTGATCTTGATGAAATACAAATAGTTCATTTTTGCCCCTGCTTCCCTTACCTTTGGCAATGTTCTTAGGAAGATGTTACTGCGGCTGAGGTCGAAGAGGTTGCTGCCTGTGTTCTCCTCAAGGATTTTGGTGGATTGCTTTCTCACATTGAGGTCCTTCATCCATTTTGAGTCTATTTTCGTGTGTGGTATAAGGAAATGATCCAATTTCATTTTTCTGCATGTGGCTGTCCAATTTTCCCAACACCATTTATTTTTTTTTTAAGATTTTATTTATTTATTTGACAGACAGAGATCACAAGTAGGCAGAGAGGCAGGCAGAGAGAGAGGAGGAAGCAGGCTCCCTGCTGAGCAGAGAGCCCGATGCGGGGCTCGATCCCAGGACTCTGGGATCATGACCTGAGCTGAAAGCAGAGGCTTTAACCCACTGAGCCACCCAGGGGCCCCTTCCCAACACCATTTATTGAAGAGGCTGTCTTTTTCCCATTAGACATTCTTTCCTGCTTTGTCGAATATTAGTTGAACATAGAGTTGAGGGCCTATTTCTGGGCTCTCTATTCTGTTCCATTGATCTATGTGTTTGTTTTTGTGCCAGTACCATGCTGTCTTGATGATGACAGCTTTGGAATAGAGCTTGAAGTCCGGAATTGTGATGCCACCAACTTTGGCTTTCTTTTTCAATATTCTTTTGGCTATTTGAGGTCTCTTCTGGTTCCATATAAATTTTAGGGTTATTTGTCCCATTTCTTTGAAAAAATGGATGGTATTTTGATAGGAATTGCATTAAATATGTAGATTGCTTTAGGTAGCATAGACATTTTCACAATATTTATTCTTCCAATCCAGGAGCATGGAACATTTTTCTATTTCTTTGTGCCTTCCTCAATTTCTTTCATGAGTACTTTATAGTTTTCTGAATATAGATTCTTAGCCTCTTTGGTTAGGTTTATTCCTAGGTATCTTATAGTATTGGGTGCAATTGTAAATGAGATTGACTCCTTAATTTCTCTCTTCTGCCTTGTTGTAGGTGTAGAGAAATGCAACTGATTTCTGTGCACTGATTTTATATCCTGACACTTTACTGAATTCCTGTACAAGTTCTAGCAGTTTTGGAGTGGAGTCTTTTGGGTTTTCCATATATAGTATCATATCATCTGTGAAGAGTGATAGTTTGACTTCTTCTTTGCTTATTTGGATGCCTTTAATTTCCTTTTGTTGTCTGATTGCTGAGACTAGGACTTCTAGTACTATGTTGAAGTTGAATAGCAGTGGTGATAATGGACATCCCTGCCGTGTTCCTGAACTTAGCGGAAAAGCTTTCAGTTTTTCTCCATTGAGAATGATATTTGCGGTGTGTTTTTCATAGATGGCTTTGATAATATTGAGGTATGTGTCCTCTATCCCTACACTTTAAAGAGTTTTGATCAGGAAGGGATGCTGTACTTTGTCAAATGCTTTTTCAGCATCTATTGAGAGTATCATATGGTTCTTGTTCTTTCTTTTATTAATGTGTTGTAACATATTGATTGATTTGTGGAAGTGGAACCAACCTTGCAGCCCTGGAATAAATCCCACTTGCTCATGGTGAATAATCCTTTTAACATATTGTTGAATCCTATTGGCTAGTATTTTGTTGAGTATTTTCGCATCTGTGTTCATCAAGGATATTGGGTCTGTAGTTTCTCTTTTTTGATGGGATCCTTGTCTGGTTTTGGGATCAAGGTGATGCTGGCCTCATAAATGAGTTGGAAGTTTTCCTTCCATTTCTATTTTTTGGAACAGTTTCAGGAGAATAGGAATTAATTCCTCTTTAAATGTTTGGTAGAATTCTCCTGGGAAGCCGTCTGGCCCTGGGCTTTCGTTTATTTGGAGATTTTTGATGACTTTTTCAATCTCCGTCCTGGTCATGGGTCTGTTCAGGTTTTCTATTTCTTCCTGGTTCAGTTGTGGTAGTTTTTATGTATGTAGAAATGCATCCATTTCCTCCAGATTGTCAAATTTGTTGGTGTACTGTTGCTCATAGTATGTTCTTATAATTGTTTATATTTCTTTGGTGTTGGTTGTGATCTCTCCTCTTTCATTCATGATTATATTTATTTAGGTCCTTTTTCTTTTCTTTTTGATAAGTCTGGCCAGGGTTTTATCAATCTTATTAATACTTTCAATGAACGAACTCCTAGTTTCATTGATTTGTTCTATTGTTTTTTTGGTTTCTATTTCATTGATTTCTGTTCTGATCTTTATGATTTCTCTTCTGCTGCTGGGTTTAGGGTTTCTTTCTTGTTCTTTCTCCAGCTCCTTTAGGTATAGCATTAGGTTGTGTACCTGAGACCTTTCTTGTTTCTTGAGAAAGGCTTGTACCGCTATATATTTTCCTCTCAGGACTGCCTTTGCTGTGTCCCACAGATTTTGAACTGTTGTGTTTTCATTATCATTTGTTTCCATGATTTTTTTCAATTCTTCTTTAATTTCCTGGTTGACCCATTCATTCTTTAGAAGGATGCTGTTTAGTCTCCATGCATTTGGGGTCTTTACAAACTTCCTCTTGTGATGGAGCTCTAGCTTCAGAGCATTGTGGTCTGAAAATATGCAGGGAATGATCCCAATCTTTTGATACCAGTTGAGTCCTGATTTAGGACCGAGAATGTGATCTATTCTGGAGAATGTTCCATGTGCACTAGAGATGAATGTGTATTCTGTTGCTTTGGCATGAAATGTTCTGAATATATCTGTGATGTCCATCTGGTCCAGTGTGTCATTTAAGGCCTTTATTTCCTTGTTGATCTTTTGCTTGGATGATCTGTCCATTTCAGTGAGGGGAGTGTTAAAGTCCCCTACTATGATTGTATTATTGTTGATGTATTACTTTCATTTTGTTATTAGTTGGTTTATATAGTTGGCTGCTCCCACGTGGGGGGCATAGACGTTTAAAATGGTTAGATCTTCTTGTTGGACAGACCCTTAGAGTATGATATAGTGTCCTTCCTCATCTCTTATTATAGTCTTTGGCTTAAAATTAATTGATCTGATATAAGGATTGCCACCTCTGCTTTCTTCTGCCGTCCATTATCATGGTAAATTTTTTCCACCCCCTCACTTTAAATCTGGAAGTGTCTTTGGGTCTAAAATGAGTTTCTTGTAGACAACATATAGATTTTTTTTAATCTATTTTTATACACTATGTTTTTTGATTTGGGCATTTAGCCCATTAACATTCAGGGTAACTATTGAGAGATATGAATTTAGTGTCATTGTATTGCCTGGAAGGTGACTGTTACTATATATTGTCTCTGTTCCTTTCTGATCTACTACTTTTAGGCTATCTGTTTGCTTACAGGACTCCTCTCAATATTTCCTGTAGAGCTGGTTTGGTGTTTGCAAATTCTTTCAGTTTTTGTTTGTCCTGGAAGCTTTTTTTTTTTTTTTAAGATTTTATTTATTTATTTGACAGAGAGAAATCACAAGTAGGCAGAGAGGCAGGCAGAGAGAGAGGAAGGGAAGCAGGCTCCCCCGCCAAGCAGGGAGCCCGATGCGGGACTCGATCCCAGGACCCGGAGATCATGACCTGGGCCGCAGGCAGCGGCTTAACCCACTGAGCCACCCAGGCGCCCTGTCCTGGAAGCTTTTAATCTCTCTTATTTTCATGATAAGCCTAGCTGGATATAGTATTCTTAGCTCCATGTTTTTCTCATTCAGTGCTCTGAATATATAATGCCAGCTCTTTCTGGCCTGCCTGGTCTCTGTGGATAAGTCTGCTGCCAATCTAATATACCATTGTATGTTACAGACTTCTTCTCCCGGGCTGCTTTCAGGATTTTCTCTTTGTCACTAAGACTTGTAAATTTTACTATTAGGTAATGGTGTGTAGATCTATTCTTGTTGATTTTGAGGGGGGTTCTCTGCACCTTTTGGATTTTGATGCTTGTTCCCTTAGGCATATTAGGGAAATTCTCTCCAATAATTCTCTCCAATATACCTTCTGCTCCCCTCTCTCTTTCTTCTTCTTCTGGAATCCCAATTATTCTAATGTTGTTTCATCTCATGGTGTCACTTATCTCTTGAATTCTGCCCTCGTGGTCCAGTAGCTGTTTGTCCCCTCTTTTGCTCACCTTCTTTTATTCTCTGTTATTTGGTCTTCTATATCGCTAATTCTTTCTTCTGCCTCATTTATCCTAGCAGTGAGAGCCTCCATTTTTATTGCACCTCATTAATAGCTTTTTTTATTTCAAATTTGTTAGATTTTTGTTTCTTTTATTTCTCAAGAAAGGGCTTTTTACTCTCCTGAGTGTGTTTCTCTAATATCTTCCAGCCTTTTCAAGCCCAGCAAGAACCTTGAGATTCGTCATTCTGAACTCTAGATCTGACATATTACCAATGTCTGTATTGATTAGGTCCTAGCCTTCGGTACTGCCTCTTGTTCTTTTTGTTGTGGTGAATTTTTCTGCCTTGAATTTGTGGTGAATTTTTCTATCTTGTCCAGATAAGAATATATGAAGGAGCAAGTAAAATACTAAAAGGGTGGCAAAGACCCCATGAAAATATGCTTTAACCAAATCAGAAGAGATCCTAATTTGTGGGGGGGAGAAAAGGGATAAAAGAGGTTCAGAAAGAAAAAAAAAAAAGGAACAATTAAAAAAAAGAAATGAATAAAGAAAAATATAAAAAGAAAAAATATATATATGTTAGATAAACTAGTTTAAAAAGTCAAAAAATAAAAGGATAAAAGTAAAAAAAAATTTAGCAGCAGAAGAAAAAAAAAATGAAAACAAACAAACAAGTTAAATTAACTGCAAGATTAATGAATCATTGGGAGAAAGCCATGAGTTCGGTGCTTTGCTTTCTCCTCCTCTGGAATTCTGCTGCCATCCTTGGTATTGTACCTGCACTCCTTGGTAGGTGAACTTGGTTCTGGCTGGATTTCTTGTTGATCTTCTGGGGGATGGACCTGTTGTAGTGATTTTCAAGTGTCTTTGCCCGAGGTGGATTTGCACAACCCTTATCAGGGGCCAGGCTGAGTAATCCACTAAGGTTTGCTTTCAGGAGCTTTTGTTCCCTGAATGCTTTCGGTAGAGTTCCGGAGGACGGGAATGAAAATGGCGGCCTCCCAGTCTTTGGCCTGGAGGAGCCAAGAGCACGGGGCCCTACTCCTCAGTGCACCCTCAGAGAATAGCACCCAATTACTCCCGTCTCCTTGGCCTCTGGCCGTGCTCTGAGCTCAGCGAGCCTGGGACCGGTTCAAGGTAACCCCGAGCTGAAAGCTCACTCCTCAGCTCTGTCTCTGTAGCCAGCTTCCCCGTTTTAATACCTGTAAGCTCTGTGACACTCAGACACCCCTGGTCCTTCTGTGACCCTGAGGGACCCGGGGCCACGCTGTCTCCGCATGGGCTTCACCCTGGTTTAGCCTCTGGAGTGATGTCCCTCAGCAGAACAGACTTTTAACAGTCCTAACTTAGTGCTCCATTGCTCCACCACTTGCTGGGAGCCAGCCCCTCCCTCTGTGGTCTATCTTCCCTTCACTTTGGATTCACTTCTCCGCAAGTCCTATCTTTCAGAAAGTGGTTGATTTTCTGTTTCTAGAATTGCTGTTCTTCTTCTCTTTGATCTCCCTTGTATTTGTAGGTGTTTGCAATGTTTAGATAAGCTATCTAGCTGATCTCCTGCCACCTGATGTTGCCTCAGCTTGCTACTTCTCCACCATCTTGACTCCTCCCCCTAGCTCACTAATTTTATCTTTTACCTTGGTTACCCTAGCTGTTAGTGTATTTAGTTTAGATTAGATCTCATTGATAGCATTTTTAACTTCTGTTGGCTAGGCTCTCACTTCTGCCCTTAGAGATTCTATGTTGTCATTAATGGTTTTCTCCAACATAGCCATTGCCTAGATAATTACCCTGAATTCACTTTCCGACATACTGTTTATTTCCATACTCAATAGGTTTGATGGAGAGGGCACAGGCTTGAATTTTTCCTCTGTTGGATTTTCCTCCTCCTAGTCATTTTGATGAGAGGTGGTTGAGGGAATGTGTAGATGAATATATCAGCCATCAATCCATGCAAGATGAACCCTGGAGCATTTTGGAGCAATCAGAAGTCACCACCAAAAAGAGAGAAAAAAGAAAAAGAGAGAGAAAGAAAGAGAAAACCTAGCCAGAATGAGCCCAAAAGTAAGATTTATAAGGCATACAAACAAAAACGGACAAACAAAAAGACTGACAAAAGTAAATGACAAGAAAAATAAAACAGAACCCAACCAAAATCAACCCCAAAGATAAGATTTATATAATACCAGAACAAAAACAAATACTCAGAAACACTAACAGAAGAAGATGCTGCGAGGATGGTTATAAATCTTCGATATGGGCAAAGAAGGTTATTTGGTTCTCCCTGGAGTATCTTGAATATCTTTGTTAAAGGACTCAACTTTCCAGAGATAAAGGGAGATTAAACCTGGTTTTTATATGGGGTAGTATTGATTAGGGAAAGAGGATTACCTTCAATCGCTTATCTGTGTGTATATTTTTAAAATTAGAAAAGAAAGTTCAAAAACACACGTTAAAAAAAGGTTATTATGAAATATGTTGTATAAACCTCTAGTTGTAGTGGTAAGTAGGTCAAAAAAATTAACAAGAACAAAAACCATGAGAATGAATTAAAAATAAAAAGTTTTATCTATGAAATATACAGGTTTTAGGACAATACCATGAGTGTAATATACTGTTTTCCCTGATGTTGGGGTTTCAGTTTGATGGGAATCCTGTGGCAGTTGCCTTCTCATTCTTTTGGCTTGCCTTCTGGGGGAGGGGCCCGCTGCATTCAGTCAGTCTTGTTTGGGTTGATTTGTCCTGCCCCCTATAAAGGGGCTGGGTTCTGTGGAAACTGGTTTTTCAGTCTTTTGTTCTCTAGAGGTTTTTGTTCTTTGCAGCTTTTTGAGGCTTTTCTGAGGTTTAGTGGAAAGCAAACTGCACCTGAACCTCTGTTTCAGTGAGAAGCCTCAGTCTGCTCCCCTCTGGGTGGTCCAGAACACACAGACTCCCCATCTGCAAACTCTGCTGAACAGTGCAGCCTCCCACATGTGGTATGTGTCCCCAGCCACCCGCTCAGTGGTTGCCTGACTTGCCCGCTTGTCTCTGTACCCCCGTGCCACTAAGACCATTAGCAATATTGGTCCAGTGAGCCTACTTTCATTGGCTGCCTTTGGGGGGGGACTGCTATCTGGGGTCCAGGCCCACGAGGTTATGCTCAGTTCCCATGGTTGTATAGGTTGCAGAAGGCTGCCACTAAGGGATCCTGATCAGAGGTTGTGCAGAGTTCTCCCAGGTGTTGGCAGGGAGCCTCCCAGACCCTCCAACTGGTGGCAGGAGGCCGGGGTCCTAAAGAGCACCAGCTGGCACCCACACCAAGCTCTCTTATGCACAAATGGGAGTATGCTCACAGCCTGTGGTCATGCAGGGTGTGCAAAGAGCTTTAGGCTGTAGACTTAGAGAGCACCAGCTAGCACCCACACCAGAAGCTCTCCCACGTGGGTGGGTGTGTGCCCAGCTGAGCAGTGGTGCCAGCAGTGGCTGGGGCTCAGGGATCACGGAGGATCTGCCACACTCTGGCATGGGTGGTTGCTGGCTGTGGCTGTCCTGGGTCTGTGGGCTTATACCCATGCCCATGACCACCCAATTCCACCAGTTACCCCTTAAGCTCTTTTGCTCTTTCTGAGTGCCTTCAACCAGACTCAAAGCTAATGGTGGTCCCCAACCACAGGGCATTTTGTTATTGAGGTATTACTATCCAATGGGTCACTTCTGATGGCTCCCTCCCCCTTCTGTTTATCCTCTGATATCCATTCTAGCATTCCCCCTCTGCTTTACCTTTCCACTGATGTTTTCTGGACCCATAGAGATCCAGGAGTGTATAATCTTACATTTCAGTCTAATTTCATTGGTGTTCAGAGTGTTCTGGTAGATATTTAACAATAGGGTCTCCCACTTCTCTGCCATCTTGCCCCCCTATGCTCCAGTTATAAATTTTAATTCAGTTTTTTTTTTTTTTTTGGCACCTTGTACTACCCAATATTATCTTTGACATGGTCTGTTGAGAGAGAAGAAGTGAGTTAATCCGGCTTCTTTTAGTGTTTATATTTTTAAAACATGAGGAAGTGTTTAGAATAAGAAATTAATATAGAAATAAAATTTGTAGACTGGTTCTGAATTTTATTTTACATTTTTTAGAGATTTTATTTATTTATTTGACACAGAGAGAGACAGCAAGAGAGGGAACACAGCAGGGGGAATGGGAGAGGGAGAAGCAGATTTTCCACTGAGCAGGGAGCCCCATAGGGGGCTCATTCCAGGGCCCTGGGATCATGACCTGAGCTGAAGGCAGATGTTTAATGACTAAGCCACCTAGGGACCCCTGGTTCTGAATTTTAAAGTATTTCTTCATTTCTATGAATATAATATAGGAATTATATTAATATTTATAATGTAGTTTCAGTTGATGTCATCCAGTAATACTTCCCAAATTGGATATGAATTTTTACTTATAGAAAGTTATTCAGAGTATGTAGATGTGCTCTGAACATAGCTGAAATACAGTCTTTTTAAAGTCAATGTGTCAAGGTGTTACCAACATGTTTTTTAGAAAGCAGGTAAAAATTGATTAGCTTTCCCTTTTTAATGGATTTTTCATGTAACCAAACTATTGGTTTGAGCTTATATGTGGCAGTTACCTTCCTATCAGTGTAAGAATAATATGCCAATATTTGAATTTAATTACTGTTTTTTCCCCCTGATTTCCTATCCAATACTAAAGTACAGAGAAATAAAGATATGTTTTCTGATTTTTTATTCAATACTCCAATACTTGATTTCCTATCCAATACTTTTTTTCTGACTTCCTTTTTTTAAAAAAATCTGATTTCCTGTCCAATGCTAAAACCCAGAGAAATAAAAATACATAAGTAAATGTTTTTCTTTAGTTTCTTTAGTTTAAAATTTAAGTTAAAATTTGGTCAAGTATACACAAAACATGCTCTATTATATGTAGTAGGAGAAAAGAAAAATAGTTAACCTATCAAAAGGAAAACAGCCTCCAAGCTAAGGTATGTTTGGATTCTTTTTCCATATTAGTAATAGCAAGCTGTTCTTCATGTCAAGGATTCATCAGACAAATGATAACATGTCTGATATTTGGTGAATTTGACATTTAGAAAGGGAAAAAAATAGAGGTCTTAGGGTCTTGCTCTGGTTTCTAGGATTGAAGTAACATGCACAAACATATCCATCCCCTGACTAACCATAGCTTGTCATTAACTAGAGAGTGTATAGATAAAACATTGGTTACATTGTGAGGAGCCAGATGAAATGTATGATAGATAAGCCGAGAACAATAATCCATGTTAATATATATCTCTTTTCAATCTTCATCTCATGTTTCAACAATACAAGAGAAAAGAACATGTTTTTCTAAAGTAAACTTAATCATTAGTGATATGGCCCATGTAAAAGATTAATCTACATATATATAAGATTATGTATATAATCTTGTCATAACATCCCAATATGTTAATGTGAGTCTCTCATCCTACTGCAGGTAATAAAAAATTCACCCTCCATCTTACCATTTTACAAGAGGAACTAAAATTAAAAATATATATATCTACTTAGAAATCAGATAGAGAAATGTGTGGTCTATTGAGAGAGCTAGGATAAGTGATGAGCTTTAAAATAATTAGGAAGGGTAACCCAAACTCAGAGGGAAGGTCTGGGGAGTAAGGGACAATTAGGAGCCAAAATGAAGGTGAAGATGCTGAGCCAGAACCTAGAAAGCCATGTCTGCAAAACCAAGCTGGACTTACAAAGAGTTCCAGGAAACTATAATCCTAACTTACATCTTTTTGAGGTCCCACAAGAATACTTAAGAGGTTTAAATACTATCAAACTGGAATGGATATTTGCAAAGTCATTCCTTGCTTCTCTGGATGGTCACCAAGATTGAGTCAATTACTTGGCAAATAATCCAAAGATTCTGGCTACTGTCCTTTCTGGGACATGTGATGGGGAGGTTAGAATTTGGAACTTGACTAAATGAAAATATAGCTGTACAATACAAGTACATGGAGGTTTTGTGTGAGGAATATGTACTTGCTTTTGTGGGACTTCTTTTTTTTACTATTGGTGATGATAAAATTGTAAAGAAGTGGAAAATGGATGGACCAGGCTACAGAGAAAAGAAGGAGCCATTGCATACAATATTGAAAAAGACAGTGTATATGGGAATTGATCATCACTGGAAAGAAGCTGTTTTTGCCACATGTGGACTGCAAGTAGCCATTTGGGATGAACAAAGAACAAGTCCTATATGTTCAATGGCCTAGATATTTGATAGTATATAAGTAGTGTCAAATTTAACATGATTGAGACGTTTCTCTTGGGAAGTTGTGCTTCTAACAGGAACATAGTACTATATGATATAAGGCAAGCTACTACCTTGAAAAAGGTCATCTTAGATATGAGAACAAATGCAATTTGTTGGAACCCTATGGAAAATTTCATTTTTACTGCAGCAAATGAAGATTACAACTTGTATACTTCTGATATGCATTCACTGGACACTCTGTAATGGTACATATGATCATATATCTATAGTGCTTAATGTGGATTACTCTCCCATTGGGAAAAAGTTTGTGTCTGCTAGTTTTGATAAATCTATTTGTATCTTTCCTGTGGACAAAAGTCGAAGCAGGGAAGTCTATCACACAAAGTGAATGCAACATGTATCTGGGTAAATTGGACTTCTGACAGCAAATATATTATGTGTGGATCTGAAGAAATGAACATTCATCTATTAAAAGCTAATGCTTTTGAAAAATTGGGTGTGCTTATACCATGAGAAAAAGCAGCTAAAGATTATAACCAGAAGTTGAAGGGAGAAATTTCAACATTAACCTCATACAAAATGCATTGCTTATCACTGGCATCTACCAAAATCCATATACAGCCAGATCCAGGAAGAGCATGTGATGAAAGAAGCTTGTCAACTGAAGGAGGTGAAATGTCTCAAACATAGGAAGTCTGGATCTGTGCCAATTGCATCAGAGAAGAAGAAACACATAGTGACAGTTGTGAAATAATACTTGGTATTCCTACCAATCCTGATGTATAATTATTTGCCACATTTTAAAAATTTTTGAATTTTTATTAACATATAATGCATTATTTGTTTCAGGGATACAGGTCTGTGAATCATCAGTCTTATACAATTCACAGGACTCACCATAGCACATACCCTTCTCAATGTCCATAATTGAGCCACCCTATCCTTCATTGCCCAAACCCCAATAACCCTGTTTGTTTCCTGAGAATAAGAGTCTCTAATGGTTTGTCTCCCTCCATGGTCCCAGCATGTTTCATTTTTTTCCCTCCCTACCCACCATAAGTTCCCACCCTGCCTCTCAAATTCCTCATATCAGATAGAGCATATGATAATTGTCTTTCTCTGACTGACTCATTTCACTTAGCATAATACCCTCTACTTCCAATTGCATCATTGCAAATGGTAAGATTTCAGGGCTTTTTGATGACTGCACGTATTCCATTGTATATATACACGTCTTCTTGATCCATTCATCTCTTAAGGGACATCTAGGTTCTTTCCATAGTTTGGCTATTGTGGACATTGCTGCTATAAACATTTGGGTCCACATGCTCCTTCAGATCACTACATTTATATCTTTAGGATAAATACCCAATAGTGCAATTGCTGGATCATAGGGTAGCTCTATTTTCAACTCTTTGAGGATCCTCCATACTGTTTTCCAGAGTGTCGGCACCAGCTTGCATACCAACCAACAGTGTAGGAGGGTTCCCCTTTGCATCCTCACCAACATCTGTTGTTCGCTGACTTGTTAATTTTAGCCATTCTGACTGGTGTGAGATGGTATCCCACTAGGGTTTTGATTGGTATTTTCCTGATGTTGAGTGATCTGGAGCACTTTTTCATGTGTCTGTTGGCCATCTGGATGTCTTCTTAGCAGAAATGTTTGTTCATGGAATTCTTTACTGATTTCCTGTATGAGTTCTAGAAATGTATACAATACATTAATAAAAGAAAGAACCATATGATACTCTCAATCGATGCTAAATAAGCACTAGAGAAAAAATATGTATCTGTTGCCTTAGGATGGAATGCTCTGTGAAGTTCATCTGGTCTAGTATGTCATTCAAAGCCCTTGTTTTCTTGTTGATCTTCTGCTTAGATGATCTGTCCATTGCTGTGAGTGGGATGTTAAAGTCCCCTACTATTATTGTCGATATGTTTCTTTGATTTTGTTATTAATTGGTTTATATAATTGGTTGCTCCTATGTTAGGGGCATAGATATTTAAAATTGTTAGATCTTCTTGTTGACAGACTGTTTAAGTATGATATATTATCCTTCCTCATCTCTTGTTATAGACTGTGGCTTAAAATCTAATTTATCTGGGGCTCCTGGGTGGCTTAGTGGGTTAAATCTTCTGCCTTCGGCTCAAGTCATGATCCCAGGGTCCTGGGATTGAGCCCCGGATGGGGTTCCTTGCTCAGCAGGGAGCCTGCTTCCCCCACTCTCTCTGTCTGCCTCTCTGCCTACCTGTGATCTCTGTCTGTCAAATAAATAAATAAAATCTTTTAAAAAATCTAATTTATCTGGTATAAGGATTGCCACCCCAGGTTTCATTTGATGTCCATTCACATGGTATATTGTTTTCCACCCCCTCACTTTAAATCTGGAGGTGTCTTTGGGTCTAAAATGAATGTCTTGCAGATAGCATATTGATAGGTCCTTTTTTTTTTCTTTCTCTTTAATCATTTGAATAACCTGTGTCTTTCATTTGGGGCATTTAGCTCATTTACACTCAGGATGACTATTAGAAGATATGAATTTAGTGCTATTGTATTGCCTGTAAAGTGACTGTTACTGTGTATTGTCTCTGTTCATTTCTGGTCTGTTATGTTATGCTCTCTCTTTACTTAGAGGACTGCTTTTAATATTTCCTATAGAGCTGGTTTGGTGTTTGCAAATTCTTTTAGATTTTATTTGTCCTGGAGCCTTTTTATCTCCCCTCTTTTCAATGACAGCCCAGCTGGATGTAGTATTCTTGGATGCATATTTTTCTTGTTTAGTGCTCTGTACATATCATGACAGTCCTTTCTGACCTGCCAGATCTCTGTGGATATGTCTGCTGCCAATCTACTATTTCTACCATAGTATGTTACAGACCTCTTGTCCCAAGCTGCTTTCAGGATTTTTTCTTTGTCACTCAGACTTGTAAGTTTTACTATTGATGGGGAGTTGACCTATTTTTATTAGTTTTGAGAAGGTTCTCTGTGCATCCTGGATTTTGATGCTTGTTCCCTTCCACAAATTAGGGGAATTCTCTGCTATTATTTGCTCCAACATATATATTCTGCCCCTTTCTCCCTTTCTTCTTCTTCTGGGATCCCAATTATTCTAATATTGTTTCATCTTATGGTATCACTTGTCTCTCAAATTCTCCCTTCGTGGCCAAGTAGTTGCTTATCTCTCTTTTTCTCAGCTTCTTTAATCTCCAGCCTTTGGTCTTCTAAATCGCTACTTCTCTCTTCTGCTTTATTTATCCTAACAGTAAGCACCTCTATTTTTTTTATTGCACCTCATTAATAGCTTTTTTTAAAATTTCAACTTGGTTAGATATTAGTTCTTTTATTTCTCCAGAAAGGAATTTTATTTCTTCAGAAAGAGATTCTCTAGTATCTTCCATGCCTTTTTTGATCCCCACTAGCACCTTGATAATCATCATTCTGAACTCTAGCTCTGACATGTAACTAATGTCCATATTGATTAGGTCCCTAACCAATGGTACTGCCACTTGTTCTTTTTTTGAGGTGAGTTTTTCTGCCTTGTCATTTTATCCAGATAAGAATAGATGAATGAGAGAGCAAAATAACTAAAAAGGTAGCAATGACCTCATAAAAATACACACTAACCAAATCAAAAGAGACCCGAAACCAGGGGGAGAAGAAAAGAGGGGGAAAAACTTACATATATACAAAAATAAGGATAAACTCAGTGAAGGGATGAAATATGACTATAAAGATGATATTTTAAAAAAGATTCTAAAAAGGAATTTATAAAAGTTGTTGAAAAAAGGGAAAAAAGAAGAAATAATGTGATCAGGCTGGAGGATAGAACAAAGCCATGTGCTAGATTTAGGGTATATTTTGATCTATTAGAAGAAACTGTATCCCAAATCTTTAAAGAAAGAAAAACCTATATGTATACAAAAATAAGGTTAAATAAAATGAAGTGATAGAATATTACTATAATATCATATCATAACATATCATAACAATGAAAATTTTAAAAGATTTTTTAAAAAGGTATAAGATAAAACAGTTAAAAACATTAAAATAGGAAAGAGGAACATTTTAGAAAATAGAATAAAAAAAGATTTAACTTTGAAAGACTGAAGAATCATGGGGAAAAAATCATTAATTCTATATGTGGTATTCCCATAGCTCTGAAGTTTTACAGTTCTCATTGATCGGTGAACTTGGTCTTGGCAGGATGTTCTTGCTGATCTTCTAGGGGAAGGGCCTGCTGCAGTGAATCAAATGTCTTTGCCCGAGGGGGAATTGCACCACCCTTGCTATGGGCCAGGCTAAGTAATCTGCTCAGTTTTGCTCTTAGGAGCTTTTGTTCCATGAATGCTTTCATACAGCTTTGGAGGTGGAGAATAAAGATGGTGGCATCCCAATATCCAGCTGCTGTGCAGAAGCTGAGGGCTCAGGGCTGCACTCCTCAGTGCATCCTCAGAGAAAAGAAGTCAATCCCTCCATGCTCCCTGGTCTCTGGCTGTGATCCATGCAAAACAGCCTGTTACCAGCTTTTCTATCTCTGATGCATGGCCCTGTTCGGAGTCTCCAAACCCAGCCAATTCCTGTAACATGCTCCCCTGCCACTCCTCCCAGAGAAGGAAGGTGGTCTCCCTAGATCTGCCACTTGTGTGTTCCCTGCTGGAAGAACAGTGGCCTGGCTGTGCCTTGGATCATGGCTTAAGGTAACTATGAGATGGGAGCCTACCTCTTCAGCTGGCTTCCCTGCTCTGATATCAGGCAGCTGTGATACCCCTGGTCTTTTTCGTGACCCCATGGGTCCTGTGACCACACTGTCCCAGAAAGTGTTCCAATCCCAGAAAGTGTTCCATTCCCGGACTTCTAAAAGTTCCTCTGCTCTACCTCTTGCCAGGAGTTGGCCCCTCCCCCCATTGTTCTATCCTCCTCTGTATCACCTTGGATTCACTTCTCTGCACTTCCTACTTTCCAAAAAGTGGTCAGTTTCCTGTTCCTAGAATTGCTCCTCTTATTCTCTTCAATCTCCTGTTGAGTTTGTAGGTGTTCAGAATCCTTTGATAACTATTCAACTGAACTCCATGTACCCTATGATATTTATGCCTCCTATTCCTCTGCAACCTTTCTAATCCCCTACTTGTTGTATTTTGATATGTGGACCTCGCAAATAAAGTACTGGCTCTAGAATAGTAGAAACAAACAAACAAACAAATAAGAAATCAACAAAATAGAAAAATAATACAATTTACCTTTAGGTAATATGTAGTAAATGGCATTTAGGTAGTAAATGGCATTCAAGGTCAGTGTTTGCAACATCAATTATTATTAAATAGGAAATATTTTAAATTATTGCTTAATGATTTCTGATCAGGACAATATCTGATAATAGTACATATATCCATTTTTATTGACTAGTATATGTGTAAAATCATAGTAGTACAGGGAACAAAAAGGAAATATATAATTTTCATAAAAGTGGCAGTCATATTTAATTTATTAAGATATAAAATGGAAATGAAGTAACGAGATAGATTTGCAGTAACAAAGAACTGAAGAGGATCACTTCAGAAATTGTCAGCTAGTGAACCATGTTTTGTGTCTAGCATTAAACAAATACTCTGTACAAGAAACAGTTCTGGGTGATGGGGAAACTGAACAATACAGATAGATTTCTTGAATTTCATATTCTTAAGGAGGGATGACAGATAATAAGCAGGGAAACAAGAAAATACCATATAATCAGGACAGAGAAGTGTTTTACTAATCCAGTAGATGAGCAATGTAATATAGATACTGGACTGGATATCAGAAATACTTCTGAAATAAAAGTGATAGGATTTTGTATATAGATATATGCAAATTCAAATAAATAGGGTCACAGAATGTGGTATGTTTATGTATATTTTATAGACATAAGTAAAGAGACATAATTGAGTGCTTAAATTGCTATTTATATCCTCCTCCAAGCATTATAGACAGAGAAAACATGTGATACAGCTTGTGGAGTGGTTCTTTGCATGTACCTAAGGATTTAGATGCTGCCATACCTCATTGTCCAAGCAACTTTTTTTCCTTATTCCAATAGAAAAGCATATTCTTTGTGATCATAATAAAAAGGGGTGGCGAATTCTCTTCAGTACATGAAGTAAAAAAGAAAATACAAGGTAGAGAATGCTTAAGAGTCACTTCATGATTAAATTCAGGAAATTAGCAATAACTAAGAGGACTTATGATCACCTGAACAGTGGTTACTATAGCAACTTTTCTCTTTCTCTTTTTCTCCATAATATCTACCTCTGCTTCCTTCCTGTCTCTTTCACTCGTCCTCAATATATGTTTTCTTCCTCTTTGTGTGTGTTTGAGTATATGTATATCTCTCCCTTTATATCTCCTCTCTCCATTTTTATCTTTCTGTTCTTTATCACCTCTTCTCTGTATTCCTTAACATCATTAACTTCATTATTTTGGTATTCTATAGTCATTTATTTCTTCACTTTCCATCCTGCTTCCTCCCAACTTCCATCTCTCATATACCTCTGTCTATGTCATCCTTGTATGTGTGGGTATAAATGCCCTTAGCTTTATTAATAAAGAAATGACATCTGACTCAATCATTGTGCAATAACTAAATAACCCAATGTATATAGTTCCTAATGTTTATACATGCAAATGTACAAACAGAAAATGTGCATGTATACACTTACTTAGCCATAGATGTTCTGCTTGATACTAACTTTTGTGTGAATGTTTATTTTTCACAGTGGTTTTTACAGTACCACTTGCTAATATATAATAATGGGAAAGTGATCTACATATCTGAAGTAGTCACCTTGTCATTCTTAGAATGTAAAGTCTCATTCTATTTCCATTCCCACAATCCACTCATTTGCTTATATAAAACAATTATGTAATTTTTCTTTTGTCTGTGTGCTATACCTGTCTTCATGACCCATTCTGATGTGTTGTGCCCTTTTTTTCCCATGAAGAATTATGTTTTATATTTGTTGAACCCGAGTTTGCCTGAGGAATTTCATCAAGGATGGTTATATAGGGAGAAAATTGCTTTAATTTCATCCCTAGGAACAAGCAAGGAATCAAAGGTCCTGATCTGGAAGAGGTCACTGAGAGGTTCTGGACAGGGAACAATTCCAAGCCACCCTCTTGGGGGTAGACACGGAGCTAAGGAAAGGGGTTTTCAGGAAACAAAGATAAATTTCAGAAGCAAATAAAATGTAAATTACCATCACTTCAGTAGGCATAAGAGAAAATACAGGAGTTTTTCCTGTTACCATAGTGAACCTGGCCTATCTGTCTAGTAAAGCAAAGACTCTGGGAAGCAAGCCTAGAGAGGTGCTGGAAGTAGAATGTAAAATCTGAATGCTCAATATCTGGTGTTCGGGATCCTTTGATCCCCTTATTCATTCATAAGTGGGAAGGGATTGGAAAGGACAATGAGCTTGTTTAGACGGAAGTGACATTTGCAAGGGAGTAGACATATGATAAAAGTTTGCTTTATGACCCCAACAGTGATGACAAAGAATGTCTCACATCACACCACTGTGAGTTGCAGAGGGGTCAAAAACAATCCTACTAACAAAACATGAAAGGTAACAAACAGAGTTCAAGTGAAAATTTACTTCAGCTGAAATAGAACATATAAATAAAAGTCATCACCAGTCATCAGCTCAAATTCCAAGCAATTTCAACAAATATCTAGCATCAGTGAAGGTAATGAAAACACTTTTACTCACATAGCACAGACATGTAGTATTTGAAATCTGTATTTGAATTTTTTGAAATTTTTTATTTTTTTGAAATATTTGAAATCTTTATTTTGAAATTAGGAGAAAAATAAATTCCATATGAGTGTACCTTTTAGCAACTACTACCAATAAAATTTTGTATTCTTACCTAAACTTTTAGACTTTAGGAAATAGTAGATAATTTGTTTAGAACTGACTGCTAACTGAAATACAAAGTTTATGTAAAAATGTAATCAAAAAAACCATTTCCTTGATACACACATAAATGTTAATGAAAAATCTGGCTTGGTTTAACTGTTATTTAGGTTTTGTCAGAAATTCCTATGATTAGCTGTTAATCATAGAATTTTACCTAATTTTCTTTTAAAAACACACAGTATTTTTCATGGTGTATTCTTTGTCATTCATGCCAAAGAAAAAAAGAACAATTATGAACAGCTTTAGGGACTGATTATAGTTTGTCCAACCACTACACGACTTGGATATCTGCCAGTAACACAAAGTACTTTTATACCTATGGTTTTTACCATAGGATTCCCAGTGTACTTTATGACCCAAAGAAATAGTGTTATACTCCATCCAGTTATTCACTCATCCAGCCCTACTGGTGTACACATTTATGAGGGTGCAAATTGCACATTGGCAGACAATGCCTGGAAAACACATTAGGACCAGTAGGCATTTAGACACCTGAGTCCTGAAAGCAAAAATTACCTAGTAAATGCTGTTGGGAAAGCTACTGCCTACATTTTAAGTAGAATTGATTCACATAAATACAAAACAATCTCATTTCAAGTTATTGATGTACAATTTAAGAAGTTTAAGTCCTAAATGGTTTAGGACAAAAATCCTCATTTTCGATTTTAGCAGCTTTAAGTGCATGGACCATGTCTTTTGTTGACTATAATTCTCTGTGGTGTGGAGATTGGCAACCAGGGTATAAATTGATGAAACTAGGTCTTCCTGTAGCTAAGACCTGATAAAAGTTTCAGGCTTTTGATTTTTGGATTTAACGGGAGAGGTTTCCTAATAAAGAATTTTAGCTCTGGTTAACTGTGAAAGTCTAGGATTGATGGTCATGAGGAAACAGTGTAAACTTTGTTGACATTTGGTTAATTTGATTTGAAGTTAGTGAATCAGCATTATTTGCATATCAGCAAATGTTCTCAATAGGCCAAATTATAGAATAAGAAATAGCTGTTATAGTGTTGTTTTTCCCCTAATTTATTTCTCACCTATAAATGAAATATTATAGCTAAAATATGTATTAATGCAAAAGAATAATCTATAGTCAGTTTTATTTTAGTAAGAATACAAATATGAGAAAATTAATGGAAGAATCCTTACCTCTCTTTCTCAGACCTCAGATCCTTACACTTGCTGTCTTCAGTCATAAGAGATGATTATTTTTTAATTCACAGAGATGATAGAATCCACAGCACTAGAACTTTAACAACTTGCTGCTGCCCACAGACCCAATAATCTTTTTAAAACCTTTCCAAATTGTGGCAAAATACATGCAACATAAAATTTATCATCTTAGCCATTTTAAAGTGTGTAGTTCAGTAATATTGGTACATTTGCACTATTGCGCAATTATCACCACCATCCATCTCCAAATTTCTTCTCATCTTAAAAAATAAAACTCTACCCTTTAAACAGTAATGCCCCACTACCACCTTCCCCAGTCTCTAGCAACTGCAATTCTATTTTCTGACTCTGAATTTGTCTACTACAGGCATCTTACATAAGTGGAATCATAGAATACAGACTTATTTCATTTAGCACAAGATGGTCAAGGTTAATCCAGGGTGTATGTAGCATGTGTCAGATTTTTCTTCCTTTCTAAGGCTGAATTGTATGTATAGACTCCCTTTTTTAAATCCATCATCCACTGTAGAACTTAGGTTGCTTCCACCTTTTTGACTTTTGTGATCAATGTTTCTATAAACATGGGTGTACAAAATATCAGTTCAAAACTCTGTTTTCGTGGCACCTGGGTGGCTCAGTGGGTTAAAGCCTCTGCCTTCAGCTCAGGGCATGATCCCAGGGTCCTGGGATCGAGCCCCATGTTGGGCTCTCTGCTCCGCGGGGAGCCGCCTTCCTCCTTTCTCTGCCTGCCTCTCTGCCTACTTGTGATTTCTCTCTCTCTGTCAAATAAATAAAATCTTTAAAACAAAACAAAACAAAAACAAAAACAAAAACAAAAAAAAACTCTGTTTTCAATTCTTTGGAGTATATTCCCAGAAGTGAAATTGCAAGGTCATAAGGTAATTCTGTTTTTAATATTTTTGAGAGAACTGCCATACTATTTTCCATTGCAGCCACATAATTTTATATACCCACCAACAGTGTATAAGGATTCCAATTTCTATACATCCTCCCCTACCCTTTTGATTTTCCATTTACTAATAACCATTATAATAGGTGTGAGGTGGTATCTCATTGTGGCTTTGACCTTTGACATTAGGGACAACATCCCTAATGATGTTGAACATCTTATTTCAAATACTTATTGGTTTGTATACCTTTACAATCCTAAATATATACCCTAACTATCCATTCAGTTGTTGATAGTGTTGTTTTATTTCAGTTGTTAATATTGTAATAACAATAACAATAAAAATATTTTGGAAGTTTACTACGTAATAGACATGGTTTGAGTGTATTACAAGTATTGGCCCACTTGATCTTTCCAAAAACCCTTTGAAGTAAATAACATTTTCCTCATTTTTCAAATGAAGAAACTGGAACACAGACAGATTAAATTATTTAAACCAGGTCACACAGCTCATAAATCTTGTAAATCTGGATTCCAGATTGTAAGCCATTGAGGTGTTCCTCCCACTGCCTTTAGTTAATTCCTTTACTTGAGTTTAGAATCCCATCTTTTCACACAGATGTAGGCTATTAATTCATAAATTACTTCTTTCCTCCTTTTATTTAATATTTTATTGGTACTTATATCACCTACTACTGGTACATTTAAGTAGAGGCAATTTTATCTCATTTAACCTTACGTTAACTTAGCTTACGTTACCTCACTTCATCTTACCAAAACTAAAAAACCTCTCTGACCCTGTATTTAACTGCAAACCATTCAAGCTTCTCTTCATAATCAAATTCCTTTGATTACTGTTATTTTCTTTGCCTCTCGATTTCCCATCAACTCACTGCATTCTGGTTTCTACATATACTAGTCCTCTGACACTGAATTCAATGAAATCTCTTTGCTCAATAAGTGGGCATTTTTCATCTTTCTTTAACTTTTCACAACATCTGACCCTCTAACTGCTCCTTCCTGAAATTCTTTGGTTTCCTCCACTTCTCTGACAGACTTTCCAATCGCCATTTCATCTTTTTTTTTTCCCCTTATCCCTTAAGTCTAGTAGTTTTTTTCTTTTTTTTCATTATGTTCAGTTAGCCACTGTATAATACATTGTTAATTTTTGATGTAGTGTTCAGTGACATTACTTGGTATAACACCCAGTGCTCATTACAAGTGCTTTCCTCAATACCCATCACCCTGTTACTGCAAACCCCACTTCCCTCCCCACCAAAACCCTCAGTTTGTTTCCTGCTGTCCATAGTCTCCCATTGTTCATCTCTCTCTCTGATTTCTCCCCCTTTAGAAAATGCTGAAGTTCTTCAGGGTTTGCCCTTTCTAGTCGGTCTTGTGTCTTCTTATACCATTAATTATAATATATGTGCTGTGATTCCCAAATTTGAAGCCCTATACCTAGTTTCTCTGTGACTCATATGAACCTCAGGTCCTGTATCTTACTGGTCACTGGTCTTCCTTTTGCTTGTTCTTTAATATTTATAATATTTTCTCCAAAAATCATTAATCTCCTGTTTCCTATCTAATTAATGTGTTAAAACTACTTACACTGTTGCTCAAGCTTGAACTCAATCCTTTTTTTTTCTCAACACCTAATTTTAATCAGTCATCAGTTTCTGCTAATTTTTCTTTTAAGATTTTATTTATTTATTTGACAGAGAGATAGATCATAAGTAGGCAGAGAGTCAGACAGAGAGAGAGTGGGAAGCAGGCTCTCTGCTCAGCAGGGAAGCTGAGGCAGATGAGGACTTGATCCCAAGACCCTGAGATCATGACCTGAGCAGAAGGCAACGGCTTAATCCACTGAGCCACCCAGGCGCCCCAGTTTCCGCTAATTTTGGGGTAATTCTCCTATCTGTTCATCTTCTGAAGAAAGAAGAAACATTGTGTAATGCTTTTGTTCTGTTCACATTGGCCCATTTACTGGATCCTGAATATGCTAAATTAAGTACATTCCTTAGGTTTTAGCAGCAACAGTTTCTATTCAAAATAGATTTCTCTCCTATCTCATAGAAGAACCTCTTTTTAAAATTTCCTTTTAAAGATACCAGATTTTTATCTTTTATTTTTATTTTAAATACAACTTATAAAAATATCTAAAATATTTATATAGTCATATTTAATTTGTCATTCTTTGAAATACAATCTACTGAACAATAAAAATCTTTTATTCTAAAAGTGGTCTCAATAGAAAACTAGTGTATTAGATAATAAGAATTTATTACACTATCTTTTTTATTATCAGATAAAAAAAAACTTACCATGCCTTTGAGATTTATCTTCATATAGCACTGCTGCAACAGGTTTCTCTGCCACAAAGTTACACATTTCCTCCAAAAAGCAAATTTTTGTTTAGGATTGTTTAAATAAGCAAGATCTCTTTTTTATTTTTATGAGTTTTACTTGCTAGGTATTCATTTCCTCTTAATGTTCTGTCACAAAAGTTATAAAACATATAATTTAACTTAGTGGAATTTTTTTTTTCCTTTAGGGAAACAGAAAACTTTTTATTAGCTATTTTTCTTCCCTTAATGCCTAAACACAAAATCTAAAGTCCTACCCAAAATGGTTTCTGCTCTTACAGTTTGCTTTTAATGCAATAAAAAGACAATATTAAGAAGTAATATATTTTAACAATTATAGACTAATTTAGCTATAAAATAAGTGGAAGAGGGAAGAAAATATATTAACATCTAAAGCCACACATAAGTACCATTGAAAATATAACTGCAATTTGGAAAATGGTTTTTAGAGATAGTAAGGACTTTAAATTTTACTTAATTTGGAAAATTAACATAAATTTTACACATTTTGAGTGTATTTGTTTTTGTTTCTGTTTTTTATTCTTTATGTAAATTCAATTTAGTTAACATACACTGTATTTTTTATGTCAGGGATAGAATCTGTTGATTCATAAATTGCATATAAGTACCCTCCTTTTTTTTTTTTTTAAAGATTTTATTTATTTTATTTGACAGACAGAGATTACAAGTAGGCAGAGAGGCATGCAGAGAGAGAGGGGAGGAAGCAGGCTCCCTGCTGAACAGAGAGCCCGATGCGGGGCTCGATCCCAGGACCCTGGGATCATGACCTGAGCCGAAGGCAGAGGCTTTAACCCACTGAGCCACCCAGGCGCCCCTATAAGTACCCTCCTTAATGCCCTTCACCTAATTATCCTTTCCACCAACCCACACCGCCTTCAGCAACCCTCAATTTGTTTCCTGTAGTTAAGACTCTTTTATGGTTTGCCTCCCTATTTTCATCTTATCTTATTTTGTTCCTTCCATTCCTCTATATTCAACTCTTTTGTTTCTTAAATTCTACATATGAGTGAAATCATATGGTATTTGTCTTTTTTATTTCTCTTAGGATAACACCCTCTAGTTCTAACCAGGTCATTGCAAATGGCAAGACTTTATTCTTTCTGATGACTGAGCAATAGTCCATTATATATGGGATATGTATGACCTCTTCTTTATCCATTCATCTGTTAATGCACATCTGGGCTTCTTTGATAGTTTGGCCATTGTGGATACTGCTGCCATAAACATTAGGGTACATGTGTCCCTTTGAATTACTGTTTGCATCCTTTAGATAAATACCTAGTGCTGCAGTTGCTGGGTCCTAGTGTAGTTCTATTTTTAACTTTTTGCAGAACCTCGATACTGTTTTCCAGAATGGCTGTACCAGTTTGCACTCTCACAGGGTAGAAGGGTTCCCCTTTCTCCACATCCTCTTCAATATCTTTTGTTTCCTGAGTTGTTAATTTCAGCCATTCTACTGGTGTTTTGATTTGTATTTCCCTGATGCTGAGTAATATTGAGCATTTTTTTCTGTTAGCCATTTGTATGTCTTCTTTGGAGAAATGTATGTTCATGTCTTCTGCCCATTTCTTGACTGTTTGTTTGTTTGTTTGTTTGAATGTTGAGTTTGATAAGTTGTTTATAGATTTTGGATGCTCGCCCTTTATCTGTTAAGACATTTGCCAGATATCTTCTTCCATTCCATAAGTCACCTTTAGTTTTGTTGACTTGTTTTCTTTACTGTGCAAAAGTTTTTTATCTTGATGAAATCCCAATAGTTCATTTTAAACTTTTGTTTCTCTTGCTTTTAGAGACATATCTAGTAAGAAGTTGCTGTGATTGAAGTCAGACAGGTTGCTGCCTGTGTTCTTTAGGACTTTGATGGTTTCCTGTCTCACGCTGAGGTCTTCCATTCATTTTGAATTTATCTTTGTGTATGGTGTAAGGAACTGTTCTAGTTTCATTCTTCTGCGTGTAGCTGTCCAATTTTCCCAAAGCCATTTGTTGAAGAAGCTTTTTTCCATTGGATATTCTTTCCTGCTTTGTCAAAGATTAGTTGAGGGTCCACTTGTGGTTCTCTATTCTGTTCCATTGATCTATGCATCTGTCTTTGTGCCAGTACCATACACTCTTGATGATCACACCTTTGAAATACAGCTTGAAGTCTGGCATTGTGTGTTACCAGCTTTGGTTTTCTTTTCCAACAGTCCTTTAACTGTTTGGGGTCTTTTCTTGTTCCATACAAATATTAGGATTGTTCCAGTTATGTGAAAGTGTTGATGGTATTTTGATAGAGATTGAATTAAATGTGTGAAATTGCTTTGGATAGCATACACTTATTAATAATACTTTTTCTTCCAATCCATGTTTTCCCATTTCTTTTTTTTTTTTTTCTCAATTTCTTTCACAAAGTTTTCAGAGTATAGATTCTTTACCTCTTTGGTTGTCTTTATGCCTAGGTATTTCATGGGATTGGAGTGACTGTAAATGAGATCAATTCCTTAACTTCTCTTTCTTCTGCTTCATTGTTAATGTATAGAAATGCAACTGACTTCTGTGCATTGATTTTATATCCTGAGGCTGCTGAAGTCCTGTATCAGTTCTAGCAATTTTGGAATGAGGTCTTTGGAGTTTTGTACATAATGCTTCATGCTATCTGCAGAGAGTGAAAGTTTGATTCCTTCTTTGCTGATTTAGATGCCTTTTATTTCTTTGTGTTGCCTGCTGAGGCTAGGACTTCCAATACTGTGTTGAATAATAGTGAGAGCAGTGGACATACCTGTCATATTCCTGACCTTAGGAGAAAAGTTTTCAGTTTTTCCTCATTGAGGATGATATTCAATGGTTTTTCATAAATGGCTTTTATGGTATTGAGGTATGTTCCCTCAATCCCTAAACAGCAGAGATTTTTTTTTTTTTAAATCAAGAAAGGAAGTTGTATTTTGTCAAATGCTTTTTCTGCATCTATTCAGAGGATCATACGGTTCTTGTCCTTTCTTTTATTAATGCAGTGTATCACTGGATTGATTTATGGATGTTGAACTACCCTTGCACCCCAGAAATAAATCCCACTTGCTCATCCTGAATAATCCTTTTAATGCACTTTTGGATCCTATTAGCTAGTATCTTGTTGAGCACTTTTACATAATGTTCATCAGGGATATGGTTTGTAATTCTCCTTTCAGTGGGGTCATTGTCTGGTTTTATGATCAAGGTAATGCTGATCTCATAGAAAGAGTTTAGAAGATTTTTCCAAATCCTCTTTTTTTGAAATGATTTCAGAAGAATTGGTATTAATTCTTTAAATCTTTGATAGGATTCCCCTGGGAAGACATCTAGCCCTTGACTCTTGTTTGTCGTGAGATTTTTGATTACTGCTTCAATTTGCTTGGTGGTTATGGATCTGTGCAAATTTTTCTGTTTTTTGATGTTTCAGATCTGGCAGTTTATATGTTTCTAGGAATGCATCCATTTTTTCCAATTTGTTGACATATAATTGCTCATAATTCATTTATAATTTTATTATTTGACTCCTTTCTTTTCTCTTTTTGATACGTCTGGCTTGGGGTGTATCAATTTTATTAGTTCTTTTAAAGAAGGAGCTTCTAGTTTTGTTGATCCATTCTACTAGTTTTTTTGTTTGTTTATTTTGATTTGTTTTGTTTTGTTTTTTGTGTATCATTGATTTCTGCTCTCATCTTTTTTATTTCTTTTCTCCTGCAGATTTAGGCTTAATTTGCTGTTCTTTTTCCTGTTCCTTTAGGTGCAAGGTTAGGTTGTGTATTTGAGATTGTTTCTTGAGGAAATCCTGTATTTGTATATACTTCCCTCTTGGGACTGTCTTTGCTACATTCCAAAGATTCTGAACTGTTGTATCTTTATTTGCTTGCATGCATTTTTTTGAATTCTTTAATCTCATGGTTGGCCCATTAATTCTTTAGTAGGTTGCACTTTAACTACTATGTATTTGTGGTCCTTCCAAATTTTTTTTGTGTGTGTGGTTGACTTTGAGCTTTAAGTATTGTGGTTTGAAAATATGGATGGTATATTATCAGTATTTTTGACCTGGCTGAGACCTGATTTGCGACCCAGTATGTGATCAGTTCTGGAGAATGTTCCATGTATGCTTGAGAAGAATTTGTATTTTGTTTCTCTAGGATGAAATGCTCTGAATATACCTGTTAAGTCCATCTGGGTCCAGTGTGTCATTAAAAGCCCTTGTTTTTGAGGAAGACCTTTGTTGATCTTCTGCTTAGATGATCTGTCTATTGCTATGAGTGGGGTATTAGAATCCCCTTCCATTATTATTATTCATGAGTTTCTTTAATTTTGTTTTTAATTGTTTATATATTTGGCCACACCCAAGTTAGGGGAATATTTACAAATGTTAGATCTTCTTATTGGAGAAACCCTTTTAATATGATGTAGTGTTCTTCATCTCTTATTACAGTCTTTAGTTTAAAAATGTACTTTGTTTGATATAACAAAGTAGCTGGATGGCTAATCCAGCTTTCTTTTGATATCTTTTAGCATGATCAATGGATCTATATTTTATCCTCAGTTTCAATCTAGAGGTGAGTTTGGGTCTAAAATGAGGCTCTTGTAAACTGTTTATCAATGGGTCTCATTTTCTTTATACATTCTGATACCCATGTGTTTTGTTCGGCACATTTAGTCCATTTACATTCAGAGTAATTAGTGAAAGATATGAATTTAGTACCATTGTATTACCTGTACTGTTCCTGTAGATTTATTTATTTATTATTTTATGCACAGTATTTGGATTCCAGTAGAATGGGATGGAAACTACAGAGATTTCTTGAATACTGTCCACTCTGCATAAATTTTTCATTATAAATATCCTCTATCAAAATTATAAATTTGTTACAATTGATGACCTTACACTGACTATTATCACCCAAATTCCATATTTTACATTAGAATTCACTCTTGGTATAATATGGTATAATCTATTCTTTCATTTGAACAAATGAATAATGACATATAGCCATCGTTGTTGTATCATGCAGAACGTGTATACTGCACTCTTTGAATGTGTATCATGCACACTTTGCCTATTCATTCCTCTTTCCCCTTTAACTCCTGAAAGACACTGTTCTTTTCATTGTATTTATGGTTTTACCTTCTCCAGAAAGTCATATATTTGCCATCATACAGTATGTAGCTTTTTCAGACTGGCCTCTTCTACTTTGTAATATGTATTTAAGTTTCCTTCATGTCTTTTCATGACTTGGTTGGTCATTTTATTTTAGTGCCAAATAATATTCCATTGTCTGGATGTACCATAGTTTATTTATCCATTCACCTACTGAAGGGCATCTAGGTTGCTTCTAAGTTTTAGCAATTATTTTAAAAATAACAAACAAATAAAAAAATCAAACTTCTATAAACATCCATGTGAAGATTTTTGTGAGGACACTTTTCAACTCCTTTGGGTAAATACCAAGAAGAATGGTTGCTGGGTTGTAAGGTAAGAGTAAGTTTAGTTTTTTTAAGAAACCACTGAACTATCTTCCAAACTAGTTGTATCATTTTGCATTCCTATGACCAAGGAATAAAAATCCTTTTGTTCCACATTCTCACCAGCAATTGCCTTTGTCAGTGTTCCAGATTTCGTCCATTCTAATAGGTGTCTAGTGGTATTTCATTGTTGTTTTCTTTGCACTCTCCTATTGATATATGATATAGAGCATCTTTTCATATACTTATTTGCCATTTTAATATTTCCTTTGGTAAGGTTTATGTTAAAGTCTTTGAGCCATTTTTAAATCAACTATTTGCTATTTTTGAGTTTTAAGAGTTCTTTGTATATTTGGGATAAAAGTCCTTTATCAGTTATGACAGTTATTTCTTCAAATACTATTAGCTCAGGAGAATGCAAATGAACTGCAAAGAAAAAAAATACTAACTACTCAGTGATTTATTTTCAGGGGTGTTATAAGGAATGCTGTCCTTAAAAATATTGAGAAATTGAATTAAGCTGCATTTTAATGGGGATAGACTCTTTATACATTAAGTATGTCTAATCATTTGACACTTTGGTTGGATTTAATGTTTATATTAATTCCAAAAAAATATTTTTCATATTTATTCACAGGGAAAAAATGTGTTACTTCTGTTTACTATTTGAGAAAAAGTTAGGAAGTACTATATAGCAGTATAAGCCTGAATTTAACATTTCTTTGTGGTGGTTGGTAGCACGCAGAACTTCTCTGTGTGTAGCTGCTACAGTTTGCTTCTCTGAATTTCTGAGATAATTTATGGCTCTTATAAATCAGTTCTTTTTGATTTCTGTGTGATCTTTTGAGTGATATTCTCATTAATTTGGGAATAACCTTACTGAGTTGAGAATCAATGAAAACCAAGTAGGAGGATTTGATTCTCTGTGGCTCCAAACAAAATCCTGTGGAGTTCAGATAAAGCACAGAAGGAATGATCCAACAGAACACACTTGGAATCGCAAATTCAGTTCCTCAGCACTGGGGAAAATTTTTTTCTACCTAACAATAGAATGTTTTCTGTAATTGACCAATAGGGAAAGAGATACATTAACTTATGCATTTTGCATAAGGCAGGCACTAAATTCATGGGGACATCAACTTACCAGGCACTTACTTTTGTAAATTAGGTGATACTTTTATTACTGAGAGCCTTAAAAGACAACTGAATTTTTATATGCTGCAAACCTAAGTGTAATCTGTTTGAATGGATGAAAAATTTTCCCCTAAAATAATGCTATGAATTATTTGTTCAAAATATCTATTCTCATGGCTTTATTGATCTTTGAAATGGTTTCAGTTGATAGAATATGAACAAATCAGTTCACTGGATTTTCTGAGTAAAGTTTGCCTTTTACAGAAAGGAATTACCTTTTCCTCAATGATGATGAAATTTATTTAAGCAAAAAATAAACAATGACGATTTCTGATGAGGTGGTTCCTGCTCATTGAGGTGTCATGATGGTTGATGTTTTAGATCCTGAGTAATTCATTCTGAACTTAAACCAGGCATGTGTGTCCACATAATTGGCTTAGAAAGTTAATTTGATGAATTAACCACTATAGAATGAAATATTTCCAAACTGCTTAGATGCTGTGTGTGTACGTTTAACATGAGAAAAATCAGAGTATGTCCAACTACAGAGAATTGAGAGGAAGAATTCTTAGCCTTCTAGTCACAAAATAAAATTCAATCATCAGTATCACTGGGTCCTGCCATTCATACATAGCTATGACTCCTGTCTGAGTATATTTTCTCAGACTTTTATATTTATTTGCTTGCTGTGATTGTTTTGATATTCAGCTGACAAACTATACCAAATGATTGACATGAGCAAATGCCAGGGAATGTCAAGAGTGAAATAAGATGACAATCGAGTTTATTACCATTTTGAATGGACTGTCTTACTCTGTTGAATTTTTTTTTCCTTTGCTTTTCCTACTTGTCATTCTTGATTAGCTGAATCCTGACTTAGATCTAGAGTGTTTCAAGTTATACTCAGTCAAGTTATTTAGGAAAAGGCAGCTTCTGTGATTATGAAAACATTAAGATTCACTTCCCCTTTATTCTCTGGCTCCATAAGTAAAGAAGGCCAGTGGGATATGGGAAATTAGCTCTGACCAAATTTTGGGAAAATGCTTTTTTTGGGAAATTTTGGGAAAACATTTTTTTGGTAAAATGCTTATGAATTTGGAAAATAGTAAGCACATATAAGACTGCCAATACTGTAGATTTTTTTAAATGGTATACAGACAAATAATTGTTGTCATCAGACTCAAATTAAGATATATTAGAATAAAATGTTCAGATACAGTAGGTATAATTATGATCTATTATTATTAAAATAATTTTAATAATAATTGATCCAAATATGCCTATCTATCATTAATAAAATAGAAAACTAAAATTAACTTTAAGAAAATTCTTGAAAGCTTAACATTTCTATATCCTTTTACTTTGAATTGTTAACTTTCACTTCCTTCATTTTGCTTTTGTTCATACCCATAACTAACCCCAAGTTTTTATAGTTGGTTTCCCTAAACTTTTATAAAATTTCTAGAAGATATGAAAGAGAAAAATGGATCTGATTGAATTAGGGATTTAGGCCTTAAAGTAAAACATGCAGAGGTGTGTATGCATATGTGCGTGCATGTGCAGGGGGATCTTAGGACTGCTATTCTGTTTTTGAGATCCCACTGTTGTATATTTTGGCTTTTGGGCTGTGTTCTAAGCTTCAGAGTTTGCCTGGGGAAAAGAGCTTCCAATAACTGAGGTACTATGAAAAGGTTTGCTTTTTATTCCTTAAATAATTTTCTAGAATAAGAGACAAGCCACAATAAAGATACACAACAGTTTTCATCAGGATTTATATATCAGGCTTGCAAATCAAAATACTGCCTAGAGCAAAAGCAAAGACATTTTTTACTTTGGATTTAAAATTCATGAAATGACAAAGAAATTAAATAGCACCATAAATCAAATAATATATAAACATAGTTTAAGCTCACATTCTACCTGACTTTTTAAGTCTTTCAAAATTTAAGTGATTTTATAACAGCCGATTTTCTATAGTTAATCCAAAGTGGCATTTTCATGTAAGACTTGAAAGAAAATAGGAATGGGGGATGGGGTAATGGAGTGATGTGTATTAAGGAGGGCATGTGTTGGAATGAGCACTGGGTCTTAAGCACAACTAATGAGTTGTTGAATGCTACAACAAAAACTTATGATGTACTATATGCTGGCTAACTGAACATAATTAAAAAATAATACTTTTTTATTTAAAAAATAAATAAAATTCAATCCAAAAAGAAAATGCTTTATAGATCTGTGCAGAGTCAAGTTATTTAGGCATGTGCTAGTTCTCAGATATTGTTATAAATGAGAATCACATCGATACTTATTTAAAAGACAGATTCTTTTATTTAAAGTTTTTAAACACTTTATTTATTTATTTGATAGAGAGAAGGAGGACAAGCAGGGCGAAGAAGCAGGCAAAGGGAGAAGCTGGCTCCCCACTGAGCAGGGAGCTTGATGTGGGACTCAATTCCAGGACCCTGGGATCATGACCTGAGTCAAAGGCAGACGCTTAACTGACTGAGCGACCCAGGTGTTCCAAAAGGCAGATTCTGATATAACTCAGTAGGTCTTATGCCCTAGAATCCATATTTTCATGACCACCACAGACAATTCTAGTGTAGCTTATTCTTAGACTGTACTTTGAAAAATTTGGTCAAAAGCGTTATAGAGGTATTGTCCTCCTATTGGCAGTACTAGCCACTCCTGGGAGGTCATTAGAAATTTAGAAATCTCAGACTCCACTTAAGAATTTGTATTTTAACAAGATTCTCAACTCATTCACAGATGTGTTATAGCACTGGATTAGAGCCTATTTATTGTGAAATGAATTAACTTTGTGAATTTTAAAGTAAATTTAAGGGTTTAATGGATGAAGGGTAGCAAGAGGACTTACAGTTATGGAATGTATAAGTCATGAGGATGAAAGTTATAACATAAGGAATATAGTCAATGATGTGGTAATATTGTTGCATGGTGACGGATTGGGTGAGGATACCATAAGATATAGCCTAGTTGAATCACAATGTTATAAATATGAAAATAATGTAACATTGTGTTTCAACTACAATTCTTTTTTTTTTTTTAATTAACTTGGAAGTTTATATTAAGAGCAAAAATATGTATTTAGATCTAACTAGTTCCCTCAGGAAGTGGAAAACTATGCATCAGTCACAAAGAAGATGCTAGATGCTGTGAGTTCAGGTGTTTATGTCAGTACTACTGCTGGAATTTCTTCCAATGTGCATTGTGCAAGTCCTCCTATTTACAGGTCTATTGAAACATTTGCTCATGGACTGCCAAGGGAAAGAATTAGAGATGTGTATTCTGGCAAGAGAAATATTCTCTCCTTGTTAGAAATATTTGTTAGCCCCAACAGTGTTTGTAACTTATGAATTCTCTTTGAAGGAATGGATCGAGGTTTTCATGGCTCTCATATATAGAAAAAGACATTGTATAATGCAGGAAATTCTGTTTTTGTTTTTGTTTTTCTTTTGTTTTGTATATAGAAGTTCCAATTCACTTCCTTTAGTTAAAAAACTTTATTTTTTCTGACCAGTTTTAGGTTCACAGAAAAATTGATTGAAAAGTACCTGAAGTTGCCATATAACACCTGCATCCCATACCACTTTCCTGGGTACCATACAACCTCTCCCACTATCAACATCCTGCAACAGTTGTACATTTGTGACAATTGATAAAACTGTACTAACACATTATTATCACCCAAAGTCCATAGTTTACATTAGGGTTCACTCTCGATGTTGCACATTCAATGGGTTTTAAAAAAGTATGATATGTATCAACCACATTAAAGTATAATATAGAATAGTTGTCCCCTGTTCTCTGACTATTTATGCCTACATCCACCTTCCCCCTGGAAACCAACTGATCTTTTTTACTGTCTCCATAGTTTTACCTTTTCCAGAATGTCATATATTTGGAATTACATAGTAGGTAGCATTTTTAGACTGGCTTTTTCACTTAGTAATAAGATTTCTATTTAAGATTTCTCCATGTTTTTGCATGGCTTGATAGATTATTTGCTTTTAGCACTAATAATCCATTGATGGGATATATCAATTTATACATTCACCTGTGAAAAGACATCCTTGTTTTTCCCTAGTTTGGCAATTATGAATAAAACTGCTGAAAATACCCTTATGTAGGTTTTTGTATTGACATGTTTCCAGTTCGTTTGGGTAAATACCAAGGGATGTGACTGCTTGGTCATATGCTAAGAGTACATTTAGTTTTATAATAAACTGTCAAACTGTATTCCAATGTAGCTCTACCCTATTGCATTCTGACAGCTAATTAATGAGAATTCCTGTTGTTCTACTTCCTCCCCAATTTTGTTGCCAGTGTTTTGGATTTTGACCTTTTTGACCATTTGGATTTTGACCATTTGGATTTTGAACATTGGATTTTGACCATTGTAGCGTACTCCTCATTGTTGCTTTAATTTGTGAATTCATAATGATTGTTATACATTTTTAAATTTAATTTGTTAATATTTTGATTTTTTAAAATCTGTGTTCACAAGGGATATATTTTTAAAAGATTTTATTTATTTATTTGACAGACAGAGATCACAAGTAGGCGGAGAGGCAGGCAGAGAGAGAGAGAGAGAAAGAGAGGAGGAAGCAGGCTCCCTGCTGAGCAGAGAGCCCAACTCGGGGCTCGAACCCAGGACCCTGGGATCATGATCTGAGCCGAAGGCAGAGGCTTTAACCTGCTGAGCCACCCAGGCACCCCCCTATAAGGGATATTGATCTGTTTTTCCTCCTGTAATATCTTTGTCTGATTTTGGAATCATGGTAATATTGGCCTTAAACAATGAATTGGGAAATATTTCTTCGCTATTTTGGATGAGATTATAGATATTTAGCATACATTATTCCTTAAATATTTTTTAGAATTCCTCAGTAAACCTGTTTGGGCCTCGTACTCTCTTCTGGAAGATATTATTGATTATTGATTTAATTCCATTAATAAATACAGGCCTGTTCATTTGATTTATTTTGTCTTGTTTGAATTGGGAAAGATTGTGTCTTTTATCCAATTGGTCCCTTTCATCTAAATTATCAAATTTGTGGGCATAAATTTTATAATATCCCTTTGTTATTCTTTCAGTGTCCATGGGATCTTTAGTGATGGCACCTCTTTTATTTCTAATATTATTGGTGTCTTTATTTTTCTCAGATAGCCTTTCTATAGGCTTACTGCTTTCATTGCTCTTTTGTTTATTTATCTTATGATATAAGTTTTTATTTTGGAGCTTCAACCCTGTGAGAAATGTGTGTCTTTTTTAAAAATTTAATTTTAGGGGTGCCTGGGTGGCTCAGCGGGTTAAAGCCTCTGCCTTCGGCTCTGGTCATGATCCCAGGGTTCTGGGATAGAGCCCCGCATTGGGCTCTCTGCTCCATGGGGAGCCTGCTTCATTCTCTCTCTCTGCCTGACTCTCTGCTTACTTGTGATCTCTGTCTGTCAAATAAATAAATAAAATCTTTAAATTTATTTTTTATTTTTTTCAATATTCCAAGAATCATTTTTTATGCACCACAGAAGTGCTCCATGTAATATGTGCCCTTCTTAATACTTACCACCAGCTCACCCAACCACCCACCTTACTGCCCTCCAAAACCCTCAGTTTGTTTCTCAGAGTCTACGGTCTCTCATGGTTCATCTGTGCCTCTGATTTTCCCAAACTCACTTCTCTCCAACTCCCAATGTCCTCCGTGTTATTCCTTATGCTCTACAAGTAAGTGAACCCATATGATAATTGACTCTCTCTGCTTGATTTATTTCACTCAGCATAATCTCCTCCAGTCCTGTCCATGTTGATACAAAAGTTGGGTATTCATCCTTTCTGATGGAGGCATAATACTCCATTGTATAAATGAACCATATCTTCTTTATCCATTCTTCTGTTGAATGGGACCTTGGCTCTTTCCACAGTTTGGCAAATATGGCCATTGCTGCTATAAACATTGGAGTACAGATGGCCCTTCTTTTCACTACATCTGTATCTTTGTGGTAAATACCCAGTAGTGCAATTGCAGGGTCAGAGGGTAACTCTATTTTTAATTTCTTAAGGAATCTCCACACTGTTTTCCAAAGTGTCTGCACCAACCTGCATTCCCACCAACAGTGTAAGAGGGTTCCCCTTTCTCCACATCCTCTCTAACACTTGTTTACTGTCTTGTTAGTTTTGGCCATTCTAACTGGTGTAAGGTGATATCTCAATGTAGTTTTGATATGAATTTCCCTGATGGCTAATGATGATGAACATTTTTTTATGTGTCTGTTAGCCATTTATATGTCTTCTTTGGAGAAATGTCCATGTCTTCTGCCCATTTTTTGATGTGATTATCTGTTTTGTGTGTGTTGAGTTTAAGGAGTTCTTTATAGATCTTGGATATCAGCCCTTTGTTTATACTGTCATTTGCGAATATGTTCTCCCATTCCATGTGTTGCCTCTTTGTTTTGTTAACTGTTTCCTTTGCTGTGCAGAAGCTTTTGATCTTGATGAAATACCAAAAGTTCATTTTTGCTTTTGTTTCCTTTGCCTTTGGAGACATGTCTTGAAAGAAGTTGCTGTGGCTGATGTTGAAGATGTTATTGCTTATGTTCTCCTCTAGAATTTTGATGGATTCTTGCCTCATGCTGAGGTCTTTTATCCATTTCAAGTTTATCTTTGTGTATGGTGTAAGAGAATGTTCAAGTTTCATTCTTCTACACATAGCTGTCCAATTTTCCCAGCACCATTTATTGAAGAGACTGTCTTTTTCCACCGCATATTTTTTCCTGCTTTGTCAAAGATTATTTGATCATAGAGTTGAGGGTCCATATCTGGGCTCTTTACTCTGTTCCACAGGTCTATGTGTCTGTTTTTGTGCCAGTACCATGCTGTCTTGCTAATCACAGCTTTGTAGTAAAGCTTGAAATCAGGCAACATGATATTCCCAGTATTTTTCTTTTTCAACATTTTCTTGGCAATTTGGGGTTTTTCTGGTTCCATACAAATTTTAGGACTGTTGTTCCAGCTCTTTGAAAAATGCCAATGGAATTTTTATCAGGATGGCACTGAAAGTATAGATTGCTCTAGCAGTATAGACATTTTAACAATGTTTATTCTTCTGATCCGTGAGCATGGAATGGTCTTCCATCTTTTTGTGTTTTCTTTAATTTTTTTCATAAGTGTTCTGTAGTTCCTTGAGTATAGATCCTTTACCTTTTTGGTTAGGTTTATTCCCACATATCTTATGGGTCTTGGTGCTATAGTAAATGGAATTGATTCTCTCATTTCCCTTTCTATATTTTCATTGTTAGTGTATAAGAAAGTAAGTGATTTCTGTACATTGATTTTGTATCCTACCACATTACTGAACTGCTGTATGAGTTCTAGTAGTTTGGGAGTGGAGTCTTTTGGATTTTCCATATAAAATATCATGTCATCTGTGAAGAAAGAGAGTTTGACTTGTCAGTTTGAATACTTTTTATTTCTTTCTGTTGTCTGATTGCTGTTGTTAGGACTTTTAGTACTATGTTGAACAACAGTGGTGAGAGTGGACATCCTTGTGTTCTTGATCACAAAGAGAAAGCTGTCAGCTTTTCCCCATTAAGAATGATATTCGCTGTGGGTTTTTCACAGATTCTATGAAGTTGAGGATTGTTCCCTCTAACCCTATACTTTGAAGAGTTTTAATCAGAAACAGATGCTGTATTTTGTCAAATGCCTTTTCTGCATCAATTGAGAGGACTATGCGGTTCTTCTCTTTTCGCTTATTGATTGTTTTATCACTCTGGTTGATTTGCAAATGTTGAATCATCCTTGCATCCCATGAATATATCTCAACTAGTCATGATGAATAATCTTTTTAATGTACTGTTGGATCCTATTAGGTAGGATCTTGTTGAGAATCCTGACATCCATATTCATCAGGGATATTGGTCTGAAATTCTCCTTTTTGATGGGATCTTTGCTTGCTTTGGGGATCAGGGTAATTGATCTTTTAAATCAACACTTGCTTTGGTTGATTTTTTTTTAGTTTTTGGTTGAGATCATTTTTTCAACTTTATTGATTTCTGCTCCAGTTTAGAGTACTTCTTTTCTTCTGTTTACTTTGGACTAAATTTGCTTTCCTTTATCATGTTTCCTAAAGTGCAAACTCTGATTAGTGATTTTAGATTTAATTTTCTAATATTTTCATTCAATGCAATAAATTTTCCTCTAAGCTTGCTTTTGTTACACCCCACATATTTTGATTAGCTCTTGTTTATTTTTATTCCAAAATTCATTTTAAGGAAGATATATACTTTTAATATTTTTTTAATTTTTTAATTTTCTCTTGAGATTTCTTCTTTGACCTATTTGTTATTTAGAAATGTGTTTTTATTCTCCAAGTATTTTGGAATTTTCCAGCTCTTTCTGTTATTAATTTCTCATTTAAATTTCATTGTGATCTCAGAGGATATTCTGTGTAATTTATATTATTTTAAATTTGTTAAGATGTGTTTCATGGCTCAGAATGTTGTCTATCTTGATGAATGTTCTATGTGAACTTGTAATTCTTTCATTAAGAATTGGTAATTTGGTGTTTTGGATGTAGCAGTCTATAGATGTCAGTTATACATATTTGATTTATGGTGCTTTTGAATTAAGGTATGTTCTTACTGGTTTTCTACCTGCTGAATCTGTACATTTCTGACAGAGGTGTATAAACTCTCCAACTATGAGTAGATATATCAATTTCTCCTTGCAGTTCTAACAGTTTTTGCCTCACATATTTTGATGTTCTGTTGTTAGGCACAAAACAGTAAGGATTTCTATGTCTTCTTGAGGTATTGACCCCTTTATCATTATGTAATACCCCTTTTATCTCTGATAATTTTTCTTGCTCTGAAATCTTCTGTTTAAAATTAATGTAGCTAGTCTTTTTTTTTTTAATTATGTTGTGTTAGTCACTATACAGTACAACATTACTTTTCGATGCAGTGTTCCAAGACCCATTGCTTACAGATAGCACTCAGTGCTCCATGCAATACCTGCCCTCCTTAATAGCCATCACTGGGCCAATTCACCTCCTCACTCCCATCCCCTCTAAAAACCTCAGTTTGTTTTCTGGTGTTCATAGTCTCCCATGGTTCTTCTCCCCAAATCATTCCGCCCTTCATTTTCCCTTCCTTCTTCCTCTCCATGCTATTCCTTTTGATTGATTAGTGTTAGAATACAATGTCTTTCTTTTTTTTTTCTTCTTTCTCAATCTGTATATACATATTTTTTAATTTTTTATTTTTTATATAAACATATATTTTTATCCCCAGGGGTACAGGTCTCTGAATTGCCAGGTTTACACACTTCACAGCACTCACCAAAGCACATACCCTCCCCAATGTCCATAACCCCACCCCCCTTCTCCCAACCCCCCTCCCCCCAGCAACCCTCAATTTGTTTTGTGAGATTAAGAGTCACTTATGGTTTGTCTCCCTCCCAATCCCATCTTGTTTCATTGATTCTTCTCCTACCTACTTAAGCACCCATGTTGCATCACCACTTCCTCATATCAGGGAGATCACATGATAGTTGTCTTTCTCCACTTGACTTATTTCGCTAAGCATGATACGCTCTAGTTCCATCCACATTGTCACAAATGGCAAGATTTCATTTCTTTTGATGGCTGCATAGTATTCCATTGTGTATATATACCACATCTTCTTGATCCATTTATCTGTTGATGGACATCTAGGTTCTTTCCATAGTTTGGCTATTGTGGACATTGCTGCTATAAGCATTCGGGTGCACATGCCCCTTCGGATCAATACGTTTGTATCTTTAGGGTAAATACCCAGTAATGCAAATGCTGGGTCATAGGGCAGTTCTATTTTCAACATTTTGAGGAACCGCCATGCTGTTTTCCAGAGTGGTTGTACCAGCTTGCATTCCCACCAACAGTGGAGGAGGGTTCCCCTTTCTCCGCATCCTCGCCAGCATCTGTCATTTCCTGACTTGTTGATTTTAGCCATTCTGACTGGTGTGAGGTGATATCTCATTGTGGTTTTGATTTGTATTTCCCTGATGCCGAGTGATGTGCAGCACTTCTTCATGTGTCTGTTGGCCATCTGGATGTCTTCTTGGCAGAAATGTCTGTTCATGTCCTCTGTCCATTTCTTGATTGGATTATTTGTTTTTTGGGTGTTGAGTTTGCTAAGTTCTTTATAGATTTTGGACATTAGTCCTTTATCTGATATGTCTTTTGCAAATATCTTCTCCCATTCGGTCAGTGTCTTTTGATTTTGTTAACTTTTTCCTTTGCTGTGCAAAAGCTTTCGATCTTGATGAAATCCCAATAGTTCATTTTTGCCCTTGCTTCCCTTGCCTTTGGTGTTGTTCCTAGGAAGATGTTGCTGAGGTCGAAGAGGTTGCTGCCTGTGTTCTCCTCAAGGATTTTGATGGATTCCTTTCTCACATTGAGGTCCTTCATCCATTTTGAGTCTATTTTTGTGTGTGGTGTAAGGAAATGGTCCAATTTCATTTTTCTGCATGTGGCTGTCCAATTTTCCCAACACCATTTATTAAAGAGGCTGTCTTTTTTCCATTGGACATTCTTTCCTGCTTTGTCGAAGATTAGTTGAACATAGAGTTGAGGGTCTATTTCTGGGCTCTCTATTCTGTTCCATTGATCTATGTGTCTGCTTTTGTGCCAGTACCATGCTGTCTTGATGATGACAGCTTTGTAATAGAGCTTGAAGTCCGGAATTGTGATGCCACCAACTTTGGCTTTCTTTTTCAATATTCCTTTGGCTATTTGAGGTCTTTTCTGGTTCCATATAAATTTTAGAATTATTTGTTCCATTTCTTTGAAAAAGATGGATGGTACTTTGATAGGAATTGCATTCAATGTGTAGATTGCTTTAGGTAGCATAGACATTTTCACAATATTTATTCTTCCAATCCAGGAGCATGGAAAATTTTTCCATTTCTTTGTGTCTTCCTCAATTTCTTTCATGAGTACTTTATAGTTTTCTGAGTATAGATTCTGTCCCTCTTTAGTTAGGTTTATTCCTAGATATCTTATGGTTTTGGGTGCAATTGTAAATGGGATTGACTCCTTAATTTCTCTCTCTTCTGTATTGTTGTTGGTGTAGAGAAATGCAACTGATTTCTGTGCATTGATTTTATATCCTGAAACTTTACTGAATTCCTGTACAAGTTCTAGCAGTTTTGGAATGGAGTCTTTTGGGTTTTCCACATATAGTATCATATCATCTGCGAAGAGTGATAATTTGACTTCTTCTTTGCTGATTTGGATGCCTTTAATTTCCTTTTGTTGTCTGATTGCTGAAGCTAGGACCTCTAGTACTATGTTGAATAGCAATAGTGATAATGGACCTCCCTGCCGTGTTCCTGACCTTAGCGGAACAGCTTTCAGTTTTTCTCCATTGAGAATGATATTTGCGGTGGGTTTTTCATTGATGGCTTTGATGATATTGAGGTATGTGCCCTCTATCCCTACACTTTGAAGAGTTTTGATCAGGAAGGGATGCTGTACTTTGTCAAATGCTTTTTCAGCATCTATTGAGAGTATCATATGGTTCTTGTTCTTTCTTTTATTGATGTGTTGTATCACATTGACTGATTTGCCGATGTTGAACCAAACTTGCAGCCCTGGAATAAATCCCACTTGGTCGTAGTGAATAATCCTTTTAATGTACTGTTGAATCCTATTGGCTAGTATTTTGGTGAGAATTTTTGCATCTGTGTTCATCAAGGATATTGGTCTATAGCTCTCTTTTTTGATGGGATCCTTGTCTGGTTTTGGGATCAAGGTGATGCTGGCCTCATAAAATGAGTATGGAAGTTTTCCTTCCATTTCTATTTTTTGGAACAGTTTAAGGAGAATAGGAATTAGTTCTTCTTTAAATGTTTGGTAGAATTCCTCTGGGAAGCCGTCTTGCCCTGGGCTTTTGTTTGTTTGGAAATTTTTAATGACTGTTTCAATCTCCTTACTGGTTATGGGTCTGTTCAGGCTTTCTGTTTCTTCCTGGTTCAGTTGTGGTAGTTTATATGTTTCTAGGAATGCATCCATTTCTTCCAGATTGTCAAATTTGTTGGCGTAGAGTTGCTCATAGTATGTTCTTATAATAGTTTGCATTTCTTTGGTGTTAGTTGTGATCTCTCCTCTTTCATTCATGATTTTATTTATTTGGGTCCTTTCTCTTTTCTTTTTGATACGTCTGGCCAGGGGTTTATCAATTTTATTAATTCTTTCAAAGAACCAGCTCCTAGTTTCATTGATTTGTTCTATTTTTTTGGTTTCTATTTCATTGATTTCTGCTCTGATCTTTATGATTTCTCTTCTCTTGCTGGGCTTAGGGTTTCTTTCTTGTTCTTTCTCCAGCTCCTTTAGGTGTAGGATTAGGTTGTGTACCTGAGACCTTTCTTGTTTCTTGAGAAAGGCTTGTACCACTATATATTTTCTTCTCAGGACTACCTTTGTTGTGTCCCACAGATTTTGAACCGTTGTATTTTCATTATCATTTGTTTCCATGATTTTTTTGAATTCTTTTTTAATTTCCCGGTTGACCCATTCATTCTTTAGAAGGATGCTGTTTAGTCTCCATGTATTTGGGTTCTTTCCAAACTTCCTCTTGTGGTTGAGTTCTAGCTTCAGAGCATTGTGGTCTGAAAATATGCAGGGAATGATCCCAATCTTTTGATACCGGTTGAGTCCTGATTTAGGACCGAGGATGTAATCTATTCTGGAGAATGTTCCATGTGCACTAGAGAAGAATGTGTATTCTGTTGCTTTAGCATGAAATGTTCTGAATATATCTGTGATGTCTATCTGGTCCAGTATGTCGTTTAAGGCCTTTATTTCCTTGTTGATCTTTTGCTTGGATGATCTGTCCATTTCAGTGAGGGGAGTGTTAAAGTCCCCTACTATTATTGTATTATTGTTGATGTGTTTCTTTGATTTTGTTATTAATTGGTTTATATAGTTGACTGCTCCCACGTTGGGAGCATAGATATTTAAAATTGTTAGATCTTCTTGTTGGACAGACCCTTTGAGTATGATATAGTGTCCTTCCTCATCTCTTATTATAGTCTTTGGCTTAAAATCTAATTGATCTGATATAAGGATTGCCACTCCTGCTTTCTTCTGATGTCCATTAGCATGGTAAATTGTTTTCCAACCCCTCACTTTAAATCTGGAGGTGTCTTTGGGCTTAAAATGAGTTTCTTGTAGGCAACATATAGATGGGTTTTGTTTTTTTATCCATTCTGATACCCTGTGTCTTTTGATTGGGACATTTAACCCATTAACATTCAGGGTAACTATTGAGAGATATGAATTTAGTGCCATTGTATTGCCTATAAGGTGACTGTTACTGTATATTGTCTCTGTTCCTTTCTGATCTACCTCTTGTAGGCTCTCTCTTTGCTTAGAGGATCCCTTTCAATATTTCCTGTAGAGCTGGTTTGGTGTTTGCAAATAGAATACAATGTCTTTCTATCTTTACTTTTAACCTATATGTGTCTTAAAGTGAGTTACTTTTAAAGAGTGTATAGCTGGATTTTTTCTTAATCTGCCATGATCTCTGGTGTATTTAGATCTTTGCCATGATCTTTGGTGTATTTAGACCATGAAGCTTACAGTAATTATTGATGTACTTGGATTGATATCAACCATATATTTTACTCTTTTCTATTTGTTCCCTTATTCTTTACTCCTATTTTCTTCCAATTTTTTTCTGTCTTTTGGGATTTTAATTGAGCATTTTAGAGAATTTCTTATTCTTTCACAGTATATCAATTATATTTCTTATTTTCTCTCTCTCTCTCTCTCTCTCTCTCTCTGTGTGTTTATGGTGGTTGCCTATAGTTTGCAATATGCATTTGCAACTGACCAAACTGCATTTTCAAATAATATTACACCATTTCACAAGTAGTAGAAATACTTTGTAATAACAAAATACTTCTACTTCTTATCTCCTAATTTTTATATCATTGTTATTATTCATTTATACCTAAGCAGATATCTTATATAACCATATATAAATACATAAGCGTATATATAATTGTTGCTATTTTTGCTATTACTGTTTTGAACAATTAAATATTTTTTGTTCTAGATTATAGTTTTTTCCATTTTATTTTTATCATGTTAAGTGTATTCTTTAACTTCCATATCTTATTTCCCCCCATCCTCCCATTGACCTCTCCTCTGGTAACTATTAGTTTGTTTTCTACAATAGAGTCTCTTTCTTGGTTTGTCTCTCTCTCTGTCTCTCTCTGTCTCTCTCTCTCCCCCTCCCTTTTTTTTTTTGTCCTTTATTTCTTAAAGTCCACATATGGGTGAGATCATATGGTATTTGTCTTTCTCTGATGGACTTACTTTGCCTAGAATTATACTCTCCAGGTTTATCCAAATTGCTACAAATATAAAGATTTCATTCTTACTCATGGCTGATTAATATTTCATCATATATATACTATCTCTTTATCCATTCATCTATTGATTAACTTGGACCACTTCCATAGTTTAGTTCTGCTGCAATAAACAAAGGGGTGTGGGTATCCCTTTGAATTAGTGGTTTTGTATTTTTGGATAAATACCCAGTAATGCAATTTCTTGATCATAGGGTAGTTCTATTTTTAAGAGTTTTTGAGAGATCTCAGTATAGTTTTCCAATGCAGCTGCACCAGTTTACATTCCAACCATAGTGCTAAAATGCTCCTTTTGCTCCACATTCTCATCAACACATGTTGTTTCTTATGTTTTTGATTTTAGCTATCCTGACGGGTGTGAGGTGATATCTCATTGTAGTTTTGATATGCATTTCCGTGGTGATCAGTGATGTTGAGAATCTTTTCACATTATTGCTAGCCATCTGTATGTCTTCTTTGGAAAAAAATATCTATTCATGTCTTCTGCCCATTTTTAATTGGATTATTTGGGGTTTGGGGGAGTATTCATTTGTAATAGATCATGACCTAAAACAAAGAGTCCAACACTTAATCCACTGAGCCACCCTGGCACCCCCAGGTCTTTCCTCTCTTTGGTTAAGTTTATTCCTAGATATTTTATTGTTTCTGGTGCAGTTGTAAATGGGGTCAATACCTTGATTTCTTTCTGCTTCTTTATTATTAGTATATAGAAATGCAGCAGATTTTTGTACACTGATTTTGTATTCTGCAACTTTATGCAATTCATTTATCAGTTCTAGTAGTGTTTTGGTGGAGTCTTTAGGGTTTTGAATATATAGTATCATGTCATCTGCATATAGTGAGAGTTTTACTTCTTCCTTACCAATTTATATGTCTTTTATTTCTTTTTATTGTCTGTTTGCTGTGACTAGGACTTCCAGTATTATGTTGAATAAAACGGTGACAGTGGGCATCCTTGTGTTGTTCCTGACCTTAGAGGAAAAACTGAGTAGAATGTTGGCTATGGTTTTTTGATATTAGGTCTTTATTTTGTTGAGATATTTTCCTCTAGACCTAGTTTGCCAAGGGTTTTTGTTATGAATGGATGTTGTACTTTGTCAAATACTTTTTCCACATCAATTGAAGTGCTAATATTTTTCCTCTTCTTCCTATTAACGTGATGTATCATGTTTTGCAAACGTTGAATGACCCTTGCATCCCAGGAATAAATTCCACTTGATCATGGTGCATGATTTTTTAAAATATATTTTTGGACTTAGTTTGCTAATATTTTGTTGAGGATTTTTTCCTCTATGTTTGAGAGATATTGACCTATACTTCTCTCTCTCTCTCTTTTCCTCTCTCTCTGTCTCTTGCTGGTATATATATCTGGTTTTGGTGTCAGGTTGATACTGGCCTCATAGAATGAATTTGGAAGTTTTCCTTCCTCTTGTATTTTTTTTTAATTTTTTTTTTTAATTTTTAATTTTTTATAAACATATATTTTTATCCCCAGGGGTACAGGTCTGTGAATCACCAGGTTTACACACTTCACAGCACTCACCAAAGTACATACCCTCCCCAATGTCCATAATCCCACCCCCTTCTCCCAACCTCCCTCCCCCCAGCAACCCTCAGTGTGTTGAACTGCCCTATGACCCAGCAATTGCACTACTGGGCATTTACCCTAAAGATTTTTTTTTTATCTTTTTAAGGTTTTATTTATTTATTTGAGAGAGAGAGAGAGAGAGAATGGCAGTGAGAGGAGCAGAGGGAGAGGGAAAAGCAAGCTTCCCACTGAGCAGGGAGCCTAATGCAGGACTCAATCCCAGGACTCTAGGATCATGACCTGAGCCAAAGCCAGGTGCTTAACAGACTGAGCCATCCAGACACTCCTCTCTTGTATTTTTTAGAATAGTTTGAAAACTATGGGTATTAAGTCTTCTTTAAATGTTTGGTAGAATTCACCTGTGAAGTCATTTGGTCTTGGACTTTTTGTTGTTGTTGTTGGGAGTTATTTTATTTAATTTATTTATTTATTTTAAGATTTTATCTATTTGACAGAGATCACAAGTAGGCAGAGAGATGGTGGAGGGGGAGCAGGCTCCCCGCTGAGCAGAGAGACCGACACGGGGCTCAATCCCAGGACCCTGAGACCATGACCTGAGCCATTGGCAGAGGCTTAACCCACTGAGCCACCCAGGCACCCTTTTTCTTTTTTTTTAATGTTTAATTTCATTGCTGGTAATTGGGCTATTCAGACTTTCTATTTCTCCTTGCCTCAGCTTTGGTAGGTTATGCTTTTCTAGGAATTTACCATTTCTTTTAAGTTGCTCAAGTTTATGGCATATACATTTTTAAAATATTCTGTTACAGTGTCAGTATTTCTGTGATATTGGTTATTTCTTCTCTCTCAGTATTTTGAGTCCTCCCTCTTTTCTCTTTAGTGAGTCTTGCCAGAGATTTATCAGTTTTGTTGATCTTTTCAAAGAAATAGATTCTATCTTCATTAATTTGTTCTACCAGTTTTCTGTTTGCTTTTGTTTCTGTGTTTTAGTTTCTATATAATTTATCTCTGCTCTAATATTTGTTATTGATATCCTTTTGCTGGGTTTGGTTTTGTTCTTCTTTTTTCTGGCTCCTTTATGTGTAATGTTGAGTTGTTTATTTGAAAATTTTCTTGCTTTTGGAGGTGGGCATGTTTTGCCATAAACTTCCTTCTTAGAACCACATTTGCGGAACTCCAAATGTTTTGGACTGTTGTGTTTTCATTTTCATTTGTCTTCATATATTTTTTAATTTCTTCTTTGATTTTGTGGTTGACCCATTCAATGTTTAATAGCATGTTATTAATCTTCATGTATTTGTGGTCTTATATTTTTTTCTTTGGTTGGTTTCTATAGCATTGTGGTAAGAAAATGTTCATAGCATGACTTCAGTTTTGTTTGTTTGTTGATACTTGTTTTGTGGTCTAATACATGATCTGTTCTGGAGAATGACCCATGTATATTTTAAAAGAATATGTAATCTGCTGTTTTAGGATAGAATGTTCTGAATATGTCTGTTAAATCTATATAGTCCTTGTTGATTTATTGTTCGTATGATGTGTCCATTGATGTAAATGGTGAATAATTTGTTTTTAGAGTGGTTAAAAATAAAATAAATGCTTTATATTATCTATATTTCTTTTCTTATTTAATGTTATTTTTATGTAAATATGAGTTTCTGACTTTATATTATTTCTCTTTATTCTAAAGAATTTCTTTCAACATTTCTTGCAAGACAATACTTCCTTTGATATTTGTATATGAGAATGTTTATTTCTCCTTCAGTTTTAAAAACTAATTTCACAGGGTACAGAATTCTAGACTGGTGGGGTTTTTCTTTTAACACAAACTTTCACTTCATTCTCTTCTAGTTTTCATGGTTTCTAAGAAGAACATAGATTTAATTTTTATCTTTGCTCCTATATATAGATAGTTTTTCCTCCTTCTCCGGACAACTTTCAGTATTTTTTTCTTTATCTTTGATTATCTGAGTTGAATATGGTACTCCTAGGGGTAGAATTTTTGACATTCATTCTAGTTTGTGTTTTCAGATGTTCCTGATCTGTAATTTGGTGTCTGATATTAATTTGGTGAAATTCTGTCTTCAATGTTTCAAATGTTGCTTGTTTTCTTCCTTATCTTTTTGGTTTCCCCATCATACACAGGATACCTCTTTTGTAGTTGCCCCACATTCTTGGATATTCTGTTTTGGGGTTTTTTTTTTTCCCCTTCAGTCTCTTCTGCCTTTTTTTTTTACTTTTGGAGGTTTCTCTTGTCATAACCTCAAGTTCAGAGATTCTTTTTTTAATCTTCCATCCATATCTACTTTTCAAATGAGCCCATCAAAGGCATTCTTAATTTATTTTATAATCTTTTGATGTCTACCATTTTAGAAAATTATTTCTTCAAATATTTCTCTCTGCTTATGTCATCCATCTGTTCTTACTTGACATTTGCTTTTTCCATTAAAGTTTTAGCATATTAATCATTTTTTTAAACTTCTGGTCTGATATAGTCATGTTGCCTTCCTATCAGATTTTTGTTCTGATGTTTGTTCTATCCCTTCAAATTGTGCTTTTTGCATTTTAATATACACTGTAATTTTTGTTCAAAGGTGTACATAATGCATTTGGTTAACAAGCCTTAAAAATGTTGTGAGGTATGGGTTAGGGGAAGTGTCTATAAACCTAATTTTTCCTATATTAAATCTCAGTCTTTTGGTTAACCCTGTGCTCCTAGACTGTGAACTTTACCAGTGCTTCTCATTTTTCCCCTCTTCAGGTGTGAGACAATACCTACAGCCAACTGGAGATGAGTATTTCCCTTCCCCAAGCTAGCTTTGGCTCTGAATAAACCATAGCAGTTTACACTCTGGTTAAATAGTTTCTCCTATCAGCAGGCCTTGTTAAGAATAATAGAATGCTTTGGCATATTTCAAGGTTGTTCATTTTCCTTTCCCTTGTCAAAAGTGCAAGGACATTATTCCTAGGTGTTTATTTAAGGACTAGGTAGAGCTCCTGGAAATAAAAGTCACAAAATTGTTGGGCCACCTTATGACTGGGTGCTTTTGCACTTTTTAACTCTTGGACTTCTCTGTTTGGAGTCTTCAGCAATTTATCAATTGCAGTTTAGGATTTCCTACTCTGGAACTGCTTACCAAGAATGTTTCTACTGATGAGTCTCTTATATCTCTTTACTGTTTCCTGTTATATCCTGATGTCTCCCACATTCCAGTGCCTTACAGTAAGGGTTTTCTAAGAGACATTTTGCTTTCCTACTTTGGAAATGCCCCATTCTGGGTAAAACTCTCATAGAGGGAGTAAAGGAGGATAAGGTCAACCAAAAAGTCAGTGCCAATGGAAAGTTTTGGAAAATACTGAAGTCATATTTTCCTCTTTTTCACAAATACACCCAAGATTATTTGAGTTCTTTTTGTGCTTTTTGAAAATATTACCACAAACATTTTTAATTAGTTATTCCTTAAGTGTTATTTTTACCTGAATATTTAGAAAAGGAAATCTAATTATAAGGTTAAAAGCATTTATTTAAAATAAGATAAAAATTAGTATAAATCTGTATATTGGGATTCAGATTATTGGGATTTTCAATTTTCTTTTGGGGGGAAATTTTCCTTACTTTTATTTCTTAGATAATGGATTATACACAATTCTGATTTTTGAATTTACTTTGTTAAAAAATAAATTACTATCCAGTGGATCTTCATTCTGGCTGCACATTGAGAAGCTTAAAAATTACTGTTGACTGGATTCAAGTGGGAAACTGAGCATTACTATTAGTTAAAGTTTCCTAGAGAATTTTTTTTAAAAGATTTTATTTATTCATTTGACAGACAGATCACAAGTAGGCAGAGAGAGGAAGGGAAGCAGGCTCCCTGCTGAGCAGAGAGCCCAATGCGGGGCTCAATCCCAGGACCCTGAGATCATGACCTGAGCCGAAAAAAGAGGCTGAACCCACTGAGCCACCCAGGCACCCCCTTTCCTAAAGAATTTTAATGTGAAGTTAGAGTCAATAACTTCAGAGATAGATGAACTTTTTGCTTCATAGCAACTGCAATTTCATATTGTTAAATTTTGGGCCTCTCAGAAACATTAAAATAGAATGTATCTATAATCAATTATATAAGCAATATATGAGACATATTTTAGTAATATGGGTGTAAATTTAATTTTGAACCCTCTTAGATACCCTCAACATTAAAACTCTTGTTTCCTCAAAACATCTATTTTTACTTCAGCTAATAACTCACTTAATACTTTTTAATCCTTGAAGCTAAAAAAGAAAAAAAAATGAAATAAGAAACTATAGTAATTATGAAAAATTTTCCAAAATATATGTTTTCCTAGTAAAATCAAGGAATAGAGAAAGCAGAAGCATATTCCCTTAGTTACTTTTAGGAACAAATACCTTGATTCCTTCCAGACCCTGAACAAGTAATTAATTTTATGGTTGAGTTTTTTTTTAATTTTTTAAATTTTTTTTAATTAATTAATTTTAATACATATAATGTATTATTATTTCCAGGGATGCAGGTCTGTGACCGCCGGGTTTGCACACTTCACAGCACTCACCATAACACATACCCTCCCCAATGTCTATAACCCCACCACCCACTCCCTACACCCCTCCCCTCAGCCACCCTCAGTTTGTTTTGTGACATTAAGAGTCTCTTTTGGTTTGTCTCCCTCCCAATTCCATCTTGTTTCATTTATTATTTTCCTACCCCCCTAACCCACCCTGCCCATTGCATCTCCACTTCCTCGTATCAGGGAGATCATATGACAGTTGTCTTTCTCCAATTGACTTATTTCTCTAAGCATAATACCCTTTAGTTCCATCCACATCATCATAAATGGCAAGATTTCATTTCTTTTGATGGCTGCATAATATTCCATTGTATATATATACCACTTCTTCTTTATCCATTCATCTGTTGATGGACATCTAGGTTCTTTTCATAGTTTGGCTATTGTGGACACTGCTGCTATAAACATTCTGGTGCACGTGACCCTTCGGATCACTACGTTTGTATCTTTAGGGTAAATACCCAGTAGTGCAATTGCTGGGTCATAGGGTAGTTCTATTTTCAACTTTTTGAGTAACCTCCATGCTTTTTTCCAGAGTGGTTGCACCAACTTGCATTCCCACCAACAGTGTAGGAGGGTTCCCCTTTCTCCACACCTCACCAGCATCTGTCATTTCCTGACTTGTTAATTTTAGCCATTCTGATTGGTGTGAGATGGTGTCTCATTGTGGTTTTGATTTGTATTTCCCTGATGCCAAGTGATGTGGAGCACTTTTTCATGTGTCTGTTGGCCATCTAGATGTCTTCTTTGCAGAAATGTCTGTTTATTTCCTCTGTATGGCTGAGTTTTTGATATTTATTTTATATTGTTGAGATGAGTATTTCCTTTGTATGTCCTCCTGCCAAACTAAAAAATATCCTGAAAATATTAAGATATGTTGTGTGGATTATGAAGACCAAAAAAAAAAAAGAACAAATATCCCATAAAATTGAAGGCTTATACAGTTGTATTCAACACAGAGTAAAAGACATTAACTACATCAATTTTCCTACATTTTAATCACTTTTGGTAAAAATAAAAACCTAACAAATCTACTCTTTTACTAACAATTAAGATTTAAAGTAAGCAAAAATCATATTTTATAAAACAATATTTTCTCTACTTATAAAAACAATGAGCATTTATTACACACATTTGGCAAATTTTCAATACATAAAGAAGCAAATAAAAGCCACATATATTAGTGATTCTGCTGTAACAAATGAGGAGTTTTATCCTCTTGGACAACTGGGATTTCTTTCTGTTAATGGGAGTGGAATGGTGTTAGGTGTGTGCTTATGATTCATTGTATTTTCCCAAGCAGAATAGGAAGCATGGCATGGGAAGGTCATATAAGAAATAATTCAGGAAAAGGAAAATTCACAGAAAAGAAAAATACATATTTTTAGGGTACTATTTTACCTTTAGGCAGAAATCATGGCTACAATTACTTATATGGAGTCTTAATAAAATGACAAATGTTGGACAATATGCTTTCTGTATATTATCATATTTAATTCCCACATGTTCACTTGTTCAGGGTGAAGATAGTTTTGAGAGCTTAGTGATGTGTCTGATATCATAAATTTCTAAATTACATATACAGGGTACAAACAAATATTGCTATAATTCCAAAATATGTGATTAAAAAATGACATTAATTCCTTTCTGTGTCAGGACAACAATTAAAAATCATTCTACATTTATAACCTTCCCCTCTTTCTCACTCTGTACTGTCAAAAAATAATAAACTGAAAACAGAGCTCTTTTTAGGAAAAAAAAAATTCAGTTATCTTGATAATACCATTAGGATGAACAATATGACTTATATGAATGAATGGGAGATCCTAAAAGGAAATTTTGTTGTGTAGTTACAAATAAATGGAGAAGGGACTAAACAGTTAAGGACATGCAACATTTTTTCTTTTTTAATTTGCTTTTGTCTTTGTTTCTCTATGCCTCTTGACCTCCTTCACCTATTTCTCCCACCCCACTCAGGCTCCAGCACTGACAATGACCAATCTGTTATTATATCTATGGGCTTGTTTTGTTTGTTTGTTTTTTATAGGTGACACATATGAGAGAGATCATATGGTATTGTATTTCTCAGTGTGATTAATATCACTTAGTATAATGACCTTAAGATTTATTCAAGTTATTGCAAATAGTCAGATTTCATTCTTTTATAAGGATGTAATAATATTCCATTCAACATACAGGAGATCTTGAAAAACAGGGAAGATAGAGGCACCAACTGTGCAGAATTGAAAATCCACTTATAACTTTTAATTTACAAAAAGTTAACTATTAATATCCAACTATAGAATAGAAGTTTTATTGATAACATAAACAGCATATTACCAAATATTTTGTATGCATATGTATTATATACTGTATTCTTAGAACAAAGTGAGCTAGGAAAAGAAAATGTTATTAAGAAAATCATAAGGAAGAAAATATACATGTATAATACTCTACTGTATTTATCAAAAAACTTCATGCATAATTAGGCCTGCTCATTTCATACACTTGGCTGTTCCAGATCCACTGTATATACAACATTTGTTTTATCCATTCATTGTCAGTTGACACTTAATATTGTTTCTACATCTTGGCTACCATAAAAAAAGACTGCAATGAACATAGGAATGCAGATTTCTTTTTGAGTTAGGTTTTAGTTTTATTCTGATAAATACACAAAAGTAGAATTGCTGGATTATATAGTTCTATTTTTTTTATTTTTTGAAAAATATCCATATTGTTTTCCATAGTGGTTGCATCAATTTATATTTCCACTTACAATGGAAAGGGTTCTTTTTCCTCCACCTTATCACAACACTTGTTATTTCTTATGTTATTGATAATAGCTGGATATTTTTTAGCAGGGACAGAGGAGAAAGGAGTTGGGGGGGGAATCCTCAAGCAGACTCGCTACTGAATGTGGAGCCTTAGCAGGGCTTGATCTTACAACCCTGAGATCATGACCAGAGTTGGACTCTATTGACTGAGCCACCAGGCACCCCAATAATAGCCATTCTTTTTTTTTTTTTTTAAAACTGAATGTTTTATTGGCTTACATTTTCCAGCTGGAATTAGATATCACAGGACTGGGTATTTTTTTTTTATAATTTTTTATTTTTTTATAAATATATATTTTAATCCCCAGGGGTACAGGTCTGTGAATCTCCAGGTTTACACACTTCACAGCACTAACCAAAGCACATACCCTCCCCAATGTCCATAACCCCATCCCCTTCTCCCAACCCCCCTCCCCCCAGCAACCCTCAGTTTGTTTTGTGAGATTAAGAGTCACTTATGGTTTGTCTCCCTCCCAATCCCATCTTGTTTCATTGATTCTTCTCCTACCCACCTAAGCCCCCATGTTGCATCACCACTTCCTCATATCAGGGAGATCATATGATAGTTGTCTTTCTCCGCTTGACTTATTTCGCTAAGCGTGATATGCTCTAGTTCCATCCATGTTGTCGCAAATGGCAAGATTTCATTTCTTTTGATGGCTGCATAGTATTCCATTGTGTATATATACCACATCTTCTTGATCCATTCATCTGTTGATGGACATCTAGGTTCTTTCCATAGTTTGGGCTATTGTGGACATTGCTGCTATAAACATTTGGGTGCACGTGCCCCTTTGGATCACTACGTTTGTATCTTTAGGGTAAATACCCAGTAGTGCAATTGCTGGGTCATAGGGCAGTTCTATTTTCAACATTTTGAGGAACCGCCATGCTGTTTTCCAGAGTGGTTGCACCAGCTTGCATTCCCACCAACCGTGTAGGAGGGTTCCCCTTTCTCTACATCCTCGCCAGCATCTGTCATTTCCTGACTTGTTGATTTTAGCCATTCTGACTGGTGTGAGGTGATATCTCATTGTGGTTTTGATTTGTATTTCCCTGATGCCGAGTGATATGGAGCACTTTTTCATGTGTCTGTTGGCCATCTGTATGTCTCCTTTGAAAAAAGTGTTTATTCAAATCCTCTGCCCATTTTTTAATGAGATTTTGTTTTGGGTTTTTTGGCTGTTGAGCTATATGAATTCTTTATATATTTTGGATATTAACTCCTTATCAGATATACGGTTAAAAGTATTTTCTCCCATTAAATATGTTGCCTTTCTATTTTGTTGGTTTTGATGGTTACTTTTGCTGTGCAAAAGTTTTAAGTTTAATGTAATTCCACTTGTTGATTTTAACTTTTGTTGCCTGAGCTTTTAGTGTCAAATATGAAAAAAAATTTCCAAGACTGATATCAAAGAGCTTACTACCTATGTTTTCTTCTAAAATCTCTATGATTTCAGGTCCTCTATTCAACACTTTAATCCATTTCAGGTTCATTTTTGTGTGTAAGAAAAGATAATGGTCTAGTTTAATGCTGTTCCATGTGGCTGTCCAGTTTTTCCATTAACATTTATTGAAGAGGCTGTCCTTTCCCCATTGTATATTCCTGGCTCATTTGTCAAAATTAGATGACCATATAGGGTGAATTTATAACTGGGCTTTCTTTCCATTGATCTATGTGTCTCTTTATGTGCCAATACTATGCATTTGTGATTTCTATAGCCATGAAATGTAATTTGAAATTAGGGAGGTCTGTTCTTTCTCAAGATTGCTTGACTTTGGGTCTTTTGCAGTTCCATACAAATTTTAGGATTGTGTGTCCTATTTCTGTGAAAAATGTCATTGGAATTTTGATAGAGATTGCTCTGAATCTCTAGTACTTTGGGTAGTACAAACACTTAACAGTGTTAATTTTTCCAACTCATGAGCATGCAGTATCTTTTCATTTATTCATCATGTATTCTTCAAATTCTTTTGTTAGTATCTTATAGTTTTCAGTGTAGAGGATTTTCACTTCCTTGGTTACATTTATTCTTAGATATTTTATTCCTTTTGATGTAATTATCAAATTTTCTTAATTTCTCTTTCTGATCATTTATTATTAGTATATAGATATGTGACAAATTTTTACATCTTAGTTTGCATCCTACAAATTTAATGAGTTTTTATACTCTAACAGATTTTTGGTGGAGTCTTTAGCGCTCTCTATAATATGTCACCTGCAAAAAGTGACAGTTTTACTACTTCCTTTCTGATTTGGAAGACTTCTCTTTTTCTTGCCTAATTATTGTGGCTGGGACTTCCAATAAATAAAATAAAAGTGGTGACTATGGGCATCCCGGTCTTAATCTTAGAGAAAAACTTTTCAGGTTTTCAGCATTGGGATGTTAGCTGTGGATCATTATATTTTTGAGGTATATTTACATGTACCAGATTTGTTGGATTATTATCATAAATATTAAATATTGTCAAATACTTTTTCTGAATCTATTGAGATAATCCTATAATTTTTATCCTTCATTTTTTAACCCATTGATTGATTACAGGGTGTTGACCCACATGCTTGTATCTCTGAAATTAATCCCACCAGATCATTGTGTATGACCTTTTTAATGTATTGTTGAATTAGGTTTCCTAATATTTTATTGACTTATGTTTATATTTAGTTTATAATTTTGAGATACTGGTTTATAATTTCCCTAGTATATTTGTCTGATTTGGGGTTTCAGGGTACTGCTGTCCTTGTAAAATTAGTTTGGAAGTACTCTCCCCTTTTGTAAATTTTTCAGCTTTTTAATGTAATTAATTTCTAGTTTTATAACATTGTAGTCAGGCAATTTGCTTGATATTATTTCAAACGTCTTTATTTTTTCTCCTCTTTTTTAAAATTTAATTTTATTTTTTCAGTGTTCCAAGATTCATTGTTTATGCACCACACCCAGTGCTCCATGTAATATGTACCCTCCTTAATACTCACCACAAGCTCACCCAACCCCCCACCCTACTCCCCTCTAAAACCCTCAGTTTGTTTCTCAGAGTCCACAGTCTCTCATGGTTCATCTCCCCAAACTCACTTCTCCTCTCCATTTCCCAATGTCCTCTATGTTATTCCTTATGCTCCACAAGTAAGTGAACCCATATGATAATTGACTCTCTCTGCTTGATTTATTTCACTCAGTGTACTCTCCTTTAGTCCCGTCCATATTGATACAAAAATTGGGTATTCATCTTTTCTGATGGAGGCATAATACTCCATTGTATATGAACCATATCTTCTTTATCCATTCTTCCGTTGAATGGAACCTTGGCTCTTTCCACAGTTTGGCAACTATGGCCATTGCTGCTATGAACATTGGGGTACAGATGGCCCTTCTTTTCACTACATCTATATCTTTGTGATAAGTACCAAGTAGTGCAATTGCAGGGTCAGAGGGTAGCTCTATTTTTAATTTTTTAAGGAATCTTAAGATTCTGTTTTCCAAAGTGTCTGCACCAACCTGCATTCCCACCAATGGTGTAATAGGGTTCCGTTTTCTCCACATCCTCTCCACACTTGTTGTTTACTGTCTTGTTAGTTTTTGCCATTCTGACTGGTGTAAGAAGGTATCTCAATGTGGTTTTGATTTGAATTTCCCTGATGGCTAATGATGATGAACATTTTTTTATGTGTCTGTTAGCCATTTATATGTCTTCTTTGCAGAAGTGTCTGTTCACATCTTCTATTTTTTTTATGTGATTATCCATTTTGGGGGTGTTAGTTTGAGAAGTTCTTTATAGATCTGGGATATCAGCCCTTTGTAGTGTCATTTGTGAACATCTTCTCCCATTCCCTGAGTAGCCTCTTTGTTTTGTTGACTGTTTCCTTTGCTGTGCAGAAGCTTTTGATCTTGATGAAGTCCCGAAAATTTATTTTTACTTTTGTTTCCTTTGCCTTTGGAGACATATCTTGAAAGAAGTTGCTGTGGCCAATGTTGAAGAGGTTACTGCTTATGTTCTTCTCTAGGATTTTGATAGATTCCTGCCTCACGTTGAGGTCTTTTATCCATTTTGAGTCAAACTTCTTTAATTTATTAAGACTGGGTTTTTTTTTGCCTACTATATAACCTATTCTGAAGAATGTTTTATGTACACTTGAAAAGAATGAGTATTCTCTTGCTTTTAAATGGAATGTTCTGTATATTTCTCTTGATTCCAGATGGTCTAATGTGTCATTTAAGGCCAATGTTGCCTTATTGATTTTTCTGTCTAAAAGTCTATCCATAATGTAAGAGGGGTATTAAAGTCCCCCACTATTATTGTATCACTATGTCTCCTTTTAGATATGTTAATATGTGTGCTCAGTATATTTATGTACTCCTCTGTTGAGTGAATAAAGATTTGCAAATGTTATATCTTCTTGTTGGCTTGACCCCTCTATCATTATGTAATACCTTTTTACAGTATTTGTTTTGAAGTCCGTTTTTTTTCTTTTCTGATGTAAGTATAACTCCCCCAGCTTTCTAGTATATTTCCATATTTTTAACTCCCATGTGACAGTAAGAGACCTGGCTTTCATTTTCCTGAATATATTTAACTATTTGATTAATTACCTTGTATGTAACTGCATAAGTAGCTCTTGTTGTGTAACAGTATTACTACAAATTTAACATCTTTAAACATTACATATTTATTGTGTTCCATTTTCTGTAGATCAGAAGTCCAGACACAGGTTAGCTGGGTCTTCTGTGAGGCTGCAATCAAGGTGCAATCTAGTTAAACATTGGAATGGTGGTCTCATCTAAATTCTTAAGTGAGGAAGGATCTACTTCCAAGCTCATTCATGTTGTTGGAGAAATTATTTTTCTTATACTTGTCAGACTGAAAACCTCATTTTCTTGCTGGATGTTGCCTACAAGCCATCCTTAATTTCTACCCTGAAGTTCCTTATTATATGGGTTTTGCTTTCTTCCTCAAAGTTAGAAAGCAAGATAGAAATATCAGCAAGATGAGTACCACATTCTTATGATAAATCATATATAATCATACACATCTTGCACCTTTTCTGTATTATACTTGTTAGAAGCAAGTCACAGTTTCCAGTGACATTTTAGGTAAAGGAATCACACAATAGCATAAACACTAGGAGTCAGGGATCATATTGTTGTGCCAGAGTAACTGTTTCCTGTTTCTACCATCAGCTCTGTCTTGAGAATATGTCCTCCTACTCCAATTAGAATCTAACACCTTGAACTAGTCTGTTGCCTTTTCCATTAGACTCAAATCATGTAACTCTTTTCTCAACCTGCCCATGCTTCAACAACCCACCCCATGTTGCCACTACCCCCCACCACATATACCCTGTGTGTGGATTGGGACATCTCATTTAATTCTACCTGCTGTGTAGATGCCTTTTTCATTCTGCTTTGGTTCTCATACTTCATGCAAAGGAAATCATGCCTGAGGATACCCTTCTTAATCCATTCAGATTCTGACACCCTTTGCTGGGTTGTACTTCTGATAAGACATCCTCCTCACTCTACTTAGGTCCTAACAAACTTACCTGGAGCACTAAATCTTCCCTTCATCTGGTTAAAAACAGATATTTGAACAACTAAGGTATGTATAACTGATTTTCCTGGAAGGAGAAGGGTAGAGTAGGAATCTGAATTTCTGAATGACCTTTCTTACTCCCTCACTATCACCAAGCTAAGTTGGAGTATTACATAAACAAGAAATAAATGCTGTTAGTTGGCTTAAGCCATGGATATTTTAGAATTATGCATTAATGTAATTAGATTACCTAATACAGCTCTTTAGTATTCATCTGAAACATAATATGTTGTAAACAAAATTGTTCATTTCTGTATGCCAAACTTACTTTCTCCAAATATTCTCCATTTTATTGTAGGGTACCTCAATCACCTAGCTTTACAAGTCTTAAATCTGAAATAATTTTTGAGCCTTTTCTATTAATCACATGTCACATGGAATCTGTGAACAATTCCTTTCCAAAAATATTTTAATTCTGATCATTTCTCATTACTTCTATGGGTAGTGTATCCTGCCACTACCTCTTGCCTGGTTTACCATAATACTACTTAATTCTTCTCCCAGTTTCTCTTCTTATATACCCACAGTGTGTTCTGAACAAGCCAGAAGAATGGTTTCTAAATATATCTGTGATTATATCACTTCTTCACTCTAACGGTTTCCTAACACTTCAGAATTAAATCCTAAATAATAGAAGCACCTGCATGATCTGACTCTTTGCTAACCGCCATTTTTTTTTTTTAAGATTTTATTTATTTGACAGAGAGAGATCACAAGTGGAGAGAGAGAGAGAGAGAGAGAGAGAGAAAGAGGAGGAAGAAGCAGGCACCCTGCCTAGCAGAGAGCCCAATGCGGGACTTGATCCCAGGACCCTGAGATCATGACCTGAGCTGAAGACAGAAGCTTAACCCACTGAGCCACCCAGGCAGCCCCTGCCTGACTTTTTTCTTTATCATGTTTCTTCTTGCTCATAAATACTCAAACTACAGAGGATTCCTTTCTTTCCTGGAACATGGTCAGCATTACTCAATCTGTCTGAAGCAATCTCTCAGTTATCCATATAGGTTCTTTTCTCATAGAATTTAGATTTATGCTCAAATAGTACCTCATTAAAATAGAAATTATTTTTTCTTTTTCCCTTTTCTCCCTCTTACCCTGCCTTATTTGTTCTTCACAGATCATAATAGTGTCTATTATTATATTGTGATTTTATTTATTGGCAGTAATAGTTGACAGTTTTCTACTTAATAATCCAAAGGCCCACAAAAGAACTTTTTACTCAAATGCCAATTAAATAAATATTTGTTGAGTGAGAGAATGGGATGGAAAATTAAGTTGATTGCTCTCCTTAAGTCAAAAGTCCTTACTCTTAAATTAATTCCCCAACCTTTATTCTGGGCATCTGTACATGCAACACAAAGTTGTGAATGATTAGAGAAACACTAGATTTATTAGAGAGATTTTCTAACCACAAGGAATTTAAAATCTAATTGGATAATACAATAAATATTTAAAATTCAATACAAATTTAAAATGTATATAGGTCATAAAGGAAAAAAAGTTATATCATGAGACAGTAGGTGATTAATAGTTTTAATTATTTCATTATGCAGAATATAATTGCTATAATATTTTAGAAAGGGAACTAAGTATTTTAATTTGAAAGGAAGATTTAATAGAGAAATTACAATTGAAAGAAAACCTAAGAAATATCTACACAAAACAAACCTCAGGCATTTTTCCCCAATTACTTTACTGAAGAAGCTATATGAAAATTAACAAAATTCCAACTTGGTCACAATCCCAAAGCAAAATTAAATTAATGTTACTTTTTCCTTTTTGCTTTCTGGTATTTTCATATTATTTAATCTTTCTTATTGTGTTTTCATACAAAGAAACATATTTTCTATTTTATATACTGTGCAATTTTATTTCTATTTTATGAAGTATTTTTCTTTTTTTCTCTTCACGACAACCCTTACTCATAAAATAGGATAAAAGTTTGGCATGTATCTTTCCACCCTATTTTCTATGATTATACAATTATATATGAATATAAAGGTGACTTTCTTTGCTTGTTTTCTGAAAAGTGGGATCACCCTCCAATAACTCTCTACATCTTTCTTTTATTTCAAATGCAGTGTAAAAATTCCTTCAGACTCATAGATCTTGATCTACATTAAGAGTAGCATAAATATTTAATTGTGCCAATTCAGCCATTTAGTCAATTATCCTCCACTTTAGTAAATTCAGGTAATTTCCAGTTTATGTTGTTTTGTTTTTGCCATACCCTTGCATATCAGACACTATAAACTGTGTTTTTATTTTATGCGATTATTACATCAAGATAAATGTGTATGTGACTAGATGTTGAATTTTTCCTTTTGATTTTTTCTAATAAAGTTGAAAATCACTATTTATGTTAGTTTCAGTTGTACAACACACTGATTCAACATTTATATACATATTAAATAATCACCACAGTAAGTCTCATTACTGTCACCATATGTTTATTACAATAGCATTGACTACTTCACAGCTCTGTGACTTTATTTGATAACTAGAAGTTTATGCTTCTTCACCCCTTTACCTATTTTGCCCATCCTCTCACCTCCCTTTTGTCTGGCAACTACCACCTATCTGTCTGTTTATGTATTTACAGGTCTGTTTCTGCTCTTCTAGGTCCATCCATGTTGTCACAAATGGCAAGCTTTAAGTCTTTTTTATGGCTGAGTAATATTCTATTTTAAGTGTGTGTGTGTGTGTGTGTGTGTGTGTGTGTGTGTGTTCACATTTTCTTTTAAATTCATTTACTTATAGAAAGTTAGGTTGTTTTAATATCTTGTCTATTATAAATAATGTTACAAAGAACATAGTAAGTCATATAATTTTTTTTTTCAGATTAGTGTTTTTGGATTTCTTTGGATATATAACCAGAATTGAAATTGCTGGATCATGTGGTACTTCTGTTTTTAATTTTCTGAGGAAACTTCATACTGCTTCTATAGTGACTTCAATAATTTACATACCTACAAACAATACCCAAGCATTCCTTTTTCTTCACATTTTTACCACTTGTTATTTTTTGTCTTTTTGATACTAACCATTCTGACAGATATGAGGTGATATCACATTCAGGTTCTGATTTGCATTTGACTGATGATTAATGATTTTGAGCATCTTTTCATGTGTCTGATGGCAATCTGTATGTTTTTAAAACTATCTATTCAAGTATTCTCTCCAGTTTTCAATTAGACTTTTTGTGTGTGTGTTTTTGCTTATCAGAGAGATTTGACAATCTCTGTCCCATTCAATACATTACCTTTTCATTTTGTTGATCTTTTCCCTCATTGGACAAAAGCTTTTTAGCTTAATGTAGTCTCAATTCTATATATATATATGTATATATATATTTTGCTGCCCTTGTTTGAGGAGACAGAACCCTAAAAATATTACTAAGGCTAATGTCTAAGAGTTTACTGCCAATGTTTACTTCTAGGGGTTTTATGATTCCAGGTCTTATATTTAGGTCTCTAACCCATTTGGGTTTACAGTTGCATATGGTGTCAGAAACTGGTCCAGTTTAATTATTTTTGCATGTAGCTGTCCAGTTTTCCAAGCACCATTTATTGAAGAGATTCTCCTTTTTTTATTCCATATTCTTGCCTGTTTTGTGGTTAATTGATAACATAATGACATAATGAACTATATAATGATTAATCAATATGTGTGGGTTTATTTCTGGCCTATTTTGTTTCAGTGGGCCATGTGTCTTTTTTTGTGTCAATACAGAACTGTTTGATAACATAACTTTGTAGTATAGTTTAATATATTGGAGTGTTATATTTCCAGCTTTGTTCTTCTTTTTCAAGATTGCTTCAGCTATGCAGTCTTATATGTAGATCCATACAGATTTTAGGCTACTTGTTCTAGTTCTTTGAAAAATGCCATTGTTATTTTGGTAAGGATTGCACTGAATTTATATGAATTATTCTGGGTAGTATGTACATTATAACAACATTAATTCTTCTAGGCCATGAGCAAGGTATATCTTTCCATTTGTTGGTGTCATCTTCAAATTTTTCATCAATTTTTTATAGTTTTTTAGAGTATAGGTCTTTCATCTCCTTAGCTAAATTTATGCTTAGGTATTTTATTGTTTTTGATGCAATTATAACTGGGATTTTTTTCTTAATTTCTGTCTCTTATAGTACACTGAAACACAGCAACACAGCAAAGTTAAGTATATTAATTTTATATCCTGCAACTTTACTGAATTCATTATTGTTAATAGTATTTTGGTGGAGTCTTTAGGATTTTCTGTATATATTATGTCATCTCAAAATAGTGACACTTTTACTTCTTTCCTACCAATTTGGATGACTTTTACTTTTTCTCATTTGATTGGTGTGACTAGGAATTCCAATACTGTGCTGAGTAAGTGGTAGAATTGAGCATTCTTGTCTTATTCCTTTTCTTAGAGGAAAAGCTTTCAGCTTTTCACCATTGAGGATGACGTTAGCTGTGGGGTTGTCAGATGGCCCATATTATATTATATTATATTATATTATATTATATTATATTATATTATATTAAATTATATTGAGGTTCGTTACCTCTCTACCCACTTTTCTGGGAGTTTTATTATGAGTGGGTGTTGGGTAGTTTTTCAAGTGCTTTTGCTGCATTTATTGTGATAATTGTAAAATTTTTATCCTTAACTCTGTTAATATGATGTATGACACTGATTAATTTGTGGATATTGAAACATCCTTGAGTTCCTTTAATAGACCCTACCTGATTGTGGTAAATGATCCTTTCAACATATTTTTGAATTCAATTTGCTGATATTTTGATGATAATTTTCTGTATCTCTGTTCATCAGAAATACTAGATTTTAATTTTTTTGTTCCTTTGGTATCTTTTTCTGTTTTTGGTATCAGGGTAATTTGTGCTTCTTAGAATGAACTTGGAAGCATTCTTTTTCATCATTATTTTAAGAGTAATTTGAGAAGGATGAGTGTTAATTCTTATTTAAATATTCAAAACAATTCACCTGTAAAGCCCTCTGGTCCTTGGCTTTTTTTGCTCAGAAGTTTTTGATTACTGATTGAATTTTATTACTAGTAATTGGCCTGTTCAGAATTTAATTTTCTTCTTTTTTCAGTCTTGGAAGATTGTATGTTTCTAGTAATTTATATGTTTTATTTTAGGTTGTCCAATTTGTTGACATAAATTTTTCATAGTTGTCTCTTGAATCATCTGTATTTCTGTGATGTCAGTTGTAAATTCTATTTCATTAATGATTTTATTTATTTTAAATCCCCCCATATTTTGCTTGATGAATCTAAGGGTATATCAATTTTATTTACCTTTTCAAAGAATTATCTCTTAGATTCATTTATATTTTGTATTTTCTTTATTCTCTTCTATTAATTTCTACTCTGAACTTCATTATTTCCTTTCTTCCAGTAAACTTTGGAATTATTTTGCATTTCTTTTTCTACCTTAGGCTAGATTGAGAATCTTCTTGCTTCTTGAGCTGGATCACTTTGAATGTCCCTCTTAGAAATGCTTTTGCTTTGCAGAAATGTCTGTTCATGTCCTCTGCCCATTTCTTGATTGGATTATTTGTTCTTTGGGTGTTGAGTTTGCTAAGTTCTTTATAGATTTTGGACACTAGTCCTTTATCTGATATGTCGTTTGCAAATATCTTCTCCCATTCTGTCAGTTGTCTTTTGATTTTATTAACTGTTTCCTTTGCTGTGCAAAAGCTTTTGATCTTGATGAAATCCCAATAGTTCATTTTTGCCCTTGCTTCCCTTGCCTTTGGCGATGTTCCTAGGAAGATGTTGCTGTGGCTGAGGTCGAAGAGGTTGCTGCCTGTGTTCTCCTCAAGGATTTTGATGGATTCCTTTCGCACATTGAGGTCCTTCATCCATTTTGAGTCTATTTTCGTGTGTGGTGTAAGGAAATACAAATCAAAACCACAATGAGGTATCATCTCACACCAGTCAGAATGGCTAAAATCAACAAATCAGGAAATGACAGATGCTGGCGAGGATGTAGAGAAAGGGGAATCCTCCTACACGGTTGGTGGGAATGCAAGCTAGTGCAGCCACTCTGGAAAACAGCATGGAGGTTCCTCAAAATGTTGAAAATAGAACTGCCCTATGACCCAGCAATTGCACTACTGGGTATTACCCTAAAGATACAAACGTAGTGATCCAAAGGGGCACGTGCACCCGAATGTTTATAGCAGCAATGTCCACAATAGCCAAACTATGGAAAGAACCTAGATGTCCATCAACAGATGAATAGATCAAGAAGATGCGGTATATATACACAACGGAATACTATGCAGCCATCAAAAGAAATGAAATCTTGCCATTTGCGACAACATGGATGGAACTAGAGCGTATCATGCTTAGCGAAATAAGTCAAGCGGAGAAAGACAACTATCATATGATCTCTCTGATATGAGGAAGTGGTGATGCAACATGGGGGCTTAGGTGGGTAGAAGAAGAATCAATGAAACAAGATGGAATTGGGAGGGAGACAAACCATAAGTGACTCTTAATCTCACAAAACAAACTGAGGGTTGCTGGGGGGAGGGAGGTTGGGAGAAGGGGGTGGGATTATGGACATTGGGGAGGGTATGTGCTTTGGTGAGTGCTGTGAAGTGTGTAAACCTGGTGATTCACAGACCTGTACCCCTGGGGATAAAAATATATGTTTATAAAAAATTTAAAAAAAAAAAAAAGAAATGCTTTTGCTGCATCCCACAGATTATGGAATATTATGTTTTCATTGTAATTTATCTCAAGAATTTTTGTTTTTCATTTCCTCTTTTGTTTGGCAACCCAATTATTATTTGGTACTATGTTGTTTTGCTCCATGTATTTGTGGGATTTTCCACCTTTTTTTTTTTTAATTGGTTTCTATTTTCATACCATTATGGCTGGAAAAAATGCCTAACAGGATTTCAATTTTCTTAAATTTAATGGGGCTTATCATATGATTTATTCTGAAGGATGTGCACTTAAAATATTTGGTATTGATTTTTTACTTTCGTCCAAAACCTAAAAAAATTATAGTTGTTAAGTATACTCCCATGCTTCAGAAAGCATGCAGAAAATTCCAGATACTCCCTCCAGGGATTTTCAGAATATAACATTCCAGTGCTGTGATAATTAGCCACCACTCTAAAATAGTCAATATAAAGAGAAAGCTGAAAATGTGAGAGTTTTAAGGAGTCCTGGCAGAGATTGGGAGTAGTATTATAACTTTTCCCTTCTCTCATTCATGGAGTTGTTCTTTCACTGAGCCAAATAAGAGAGCTCCTTAAGTTTAGTGGTGGCCACCAGATTGAGACTTGAATCACCTTCTTGGCAACTGGATATTTTTTTTTTTAAGATTTTATTTATTTATTTGACAGAGAGCGAGATCACAAGTAGCCAGAGAGGCAGGCAGAGAGTGAGAGAGGAGGAAGCAGGCTCCCAGCTGAGCAGAGAGCCTGATGTGGGGCTCCATCCCAGAACCCTGGGATCATGACCTGAGCCGAAGGCAGAGGCTTTAACCCACTGAGCCACACAGGCACCCCTGCAACTGGATATTTTAAAGTAGGCTGAAGCATAGGCGCCCAATAAATGTGGCTTATGAAGTGAAATGTAATGATTCTTGAGAGAACTTGAAAAAAATTTCTGGGAGTTTGGGAGGATATACAGATATAGAGAATGATCCCTATTCCTCACCTTGAGAATCTAGAAAGTAGGAGTCTAGGTGGAACAATCTGGATGGAGACTGATAAGTATAATAATGTTGCAGCCTCCCCCATTACTTTCTCATATTTTAAGATGTGTTAGATTGTCAAAAGAGAAGAAGACAAATCACAAGAGACTCTCAACTATTAGGAAAAAACTGAGGCTTGATGGAGGGGAGGTGGGAAATGGGCTAAATGGGTGATGGGTATTAAGGAGAGTACTTGTTGTGATGAGCTCTGGGAGCTATGTGTAAGTGATAAATCAGTAAATTCTGTTCTGAAACCAGTATTACACTCTATGTTACCTAACTAGAATTTAAATAAAAACTTGAAAGAAAAAAAAAATTTCCATGGAACACATAAGTTCTCAAGGGACAAATTAGTCTGAGCCATTTCAAAAGTTGCCTTCTGGGAACAGGGGTCTTCATAGTAATAAGCAGAGTGTAAATGTAGGGGCAAATCTTAGGTCATTTGAAGCTATTATTCAAAATTTGTTGGGTACAAATGCTGCAAATCTTAGGTATATTTCCTGCAAGGTCAGAAAAAAGTTCAACTTGCTGAAATCACAGGTGATGTTTAGAATTTTTAGCAATAAAGTATTTTTAAGTTAGGTATGTTGTTTTTTAGATATAATGTTACTGTATACTTAATCGAATAGCACAGTATAAATATAACTTCCATATGCACTTGGAAACCAAAAACTATGTTTGTATATACATCATGACTATTGTATTAATTTATTTTTTATTGTTCATTGTTGATGTAGAGAAAGTGTCTTGTACCTTGTAACTTTGCTGACTTTATTAGATTTAGTATTTTTCTTGTGGATTTGGGAAAATTTTCTATGTACAGGATCTTGTAGTCTGCAAATAGATATGGTTTAACTTATTCTTTACAATGTGGATATATTTTATTTCTATTCTAATAACTGTGGCTAGAATTTTGTGGGCACCTAGGTGGCTCAGTCACTTAAGCAACTGATTCTTGATTTCAGCTCAGGTCATGATCCCAGGGTTGTGAGATGGAACCCCACAGCTGGCTTTGAGCTCAGTGGGGGAGTCTGCTTTATATTTTTTCTCTTCCTCTTCCTTTGCCCCTCCCCCATTCCCACTATCTCTCTCTCTCTCTCTCTAAAATAAACAAATGAATAAAATGTATTTTTTTAAAGTGTTTTCCCTTCTTCGGTTTGTTGTCATTGCTGTTGTTGTTTTGTTTGTTTGTTTTTTAAGTGTTTGAGAAGGGCTGATGTTAATTCTTTAAAAAAAAAAATTCTTTAACTGTTTGGTATAGCTCACAAATAAAACTACCTGTTCCAGGATATTTCCATTTTGAAAAGTTTTTATTACTGATTCATTCTTTTTATTTGTTGTGGGTCTGTTGAGATTTTCTATTTCATTTGAGTCATTTTAGGTAATTTGTTTCAAGGAATTTTTCCACTTCTGGGTTATCTAACTTGGTGTACAATAGTTCATATTATTATAATACTTTTTATATCTATAAAGTTGGTGGTTATGTCTCTATTTTCATTTCTGATTTCAGTTATTTGCATCTTCTGTATTTTATCATTACTTAATCTAGCTAGTTAATTTTGTTGCTCTTTCCATTAACCAAATTTTGGGTTCATCGAGAGTCTCTATTGTCTCTATTTTTCTATTGTCTATTTTGTTTATCTCTATTACATCTATTGTTTTCTTCCTTCCACTAGCTTTGATTTTAGTATGATGTTAGTTACTTCAAGTATAAAATTAGGTTATTAAATTTTTAAAATGTAATCATTTATAGTTTTAAGTTTTGCTCTAAACCCTACTTTCACTGCATCCCTAAGTTTGAAGATGTGTTTTTATTTATTTATATTTTATTTTTTAAGAGATTTATTTATTTGAGGAGGGAGAGAGGAGAGGGAGAAGCAGAGGGAAAAAGAAAGAAATCCTGAAGCAGACTCCCCACAAGCCCCTTTCCTGGGGCTCAATCCCAGGACCCTGAGATCGTGACCTGAGTTGAAACCAGGCTTAACTGGTTGGGGAGGCTTAACTGACTGGGTGCTCAAAGATGTGTTTTTATTTTAATTCATCTGTAATCAGTCTAATTTTCCTCTTGATTTTTCTTTGACCCATTGATTTAGGAGGCTGTGTGTGTGTGAATTCCAAGTTTCATTCTGTTACTTTTTCTAACTTCATCCCTTTGTGCTCTGAGATAATAGTTTGTATATAATATATGTAATACATGTATGTATGTATATAATATATGTAATAATATATGTATTGAGAGTTCTTTATGGTCTAATATATGTTCTAATGTGGAGAATGTCCTATGTGAACTTAAAAGCGACCTGTATTCTTTTTCAGTTGGGTAGAGTGTACTGTATGTGTCTGTTAAGCCTTCGTATGTTATTCAAGTCCTCTATTTCTTTATCTATCTTCTGTTTGGTCTGGTTGATCTCTCTCTCTCTTTTTAATTAAGAGTTTATTTATTTGACAGAGTAAGAAAGAGTGCATAAGCTGGTAGGGGAGGGTGGTGGTGGTGGAGCAGGCTGAGCAGGCTGAGGCTTACCACTGAGCAAGGAGCCCAACATGGGGCTCAATCTTAGGACACTGGGATCATGACCTGAGCTGAAAGCAGGTGCTTAAATGACTGAACCACCCAGGTTCTTCAGGTTGATCTATCAATTGTTGATAGGGAATTGAAGACTTGAATTCCATTTTTATTTCACATATTTTGAAGATTGTTTTTTGATTTGTCATGTTTATAACTAATATTATCTTGTTAAATTAATATTAAGTAATATCTCTCTTCTATTTTGGATTTTAACCTTATTTTGTCTAATGTTAGGATAGCCACTCCAATTCTCTTTTGGTTGCTCTTTGCTTGGAATCTCTCTTCTGTACTTTCTCTTTTAATTTTCTTTGTATCTTTGGGTATAAATTGAATCTCTCGTAGGCAGAATATAGTTGATCTTTTCCTTTTATTATAACTCATTTTTCCAATCTGTCTCTTAGTTGGAGAGTGTAATCCATTTATATTTAAAGAAACTACTGACAAAGAGGAACTTTTTTTTTTTTCATTATGCCTTATAGCTTTCTTGTTCCTCATTTACTCCACTACTGCTTACTTTTGTTTTTAGGTTTTTGTTTGTTTGTGTGTTTTATGGTGAAACATTTTAATTGCCATCTATTTCCTATTGGGTATAATGTCAGATTTAGTCAGCAAATCCTGAGATGGAAAATTAACCCTGAGGTGTCAAAACAACAACAACAACAACAAAGCTAGACACCTAAGTAGAAGAAAGGAGAGGGCCTGAGGACCAGGTACTCTAGTGGGGAAAGACCTCAAACTAAGCTTTGCCTCTACTTTTATTGTGAATGTTATCAAAACAACAAGGGAATAAGAAAAACAAAAAGGAGCAATAAGCCTTAATAATCAGGACAGTGACGCAGTGAGTATGGTGTGATTAGAGCAAACTCTGCTTGTGAGGTGGGTACAGAGAGGGAGTACATGGGATGCATGTCTGTAATGCACAGGTAGGCAGGGTGTACATGGAGTGTGTGACCACCAAAGATAAATGCTTTTCCTAATGCTCCCTGGATGACTGTATTGAGTCGCAATAAGGATCTAGCTGTTTTCAGTCCAGAAAATATAAAGGAGGCTCAGTTTTTTTATACTCCTTCTTTGCTTTTCAGCTAGTCTCATCCAGGGAGGCATGTGTTTATTAAATATTATCTTGTCAGACATTATGAATCCCTACAGTATAAACTACAGATATTTTCTTAGTGGTTAACATGAGGATTACAATTACATCTTTATGTTAAAACAAACTAAATTGAATTTATATCAGCTTAATTTAAATAGTACCTTTCTGTAACTGATGTCACAGATTATAGCTAGACATTGGATTCATAATAACAGATTTATATATATGTTTTTAATTTTCATAGATGATGTAGAAAATAAAAAGTGGAGTTATATATTCAAAACTGCAATAAAATTAATTTTAACTATCCATGTACTTATCTTTAATGTATATTTTAAATTCTTTCTATGACTTAAATTCACTGTTTTTAGTTTTCTTTCATTTTAACCTGAAAGACTCCTCTTAGCATTTCTTTCAAGATAGATAATATTGCAGTGAACTCTTTTAGCTTTTATCTCCAACTGTCTTAATATATTCCACATTTTTGAAAGATAATTTTGATGGATATGGAATCCTCATTTGATAGTTTTTGTTTTTGTTTTTGTTTTGTCTGTGAACAACTGTTAATATATCAAACCTTTTGGCTTCCAGGGTTTCTAATGATAAATTGATAAATTTAATGATGACCTTTTGTATATAATTTTTCTTCATTTTTATTCTATTTTCTGACTCAATAATTAAAAATTTCCTACCTTTAAGTTTGCTGACTCCTTCTCCTGCTTGTTAAATCTGTTTTTTAATACATCTAGTGCATTTTTAATTTTAATTATTGTGCTTTTAAGGTACAGAATTTCCTTCTGATGCCTTTTATAACTTTTATTTATTTTTTCTCATTTCCTTCATATATCTTTTCCTTGGATGTCTTCCTTTATCTCTCTGAGCAATTTAAAGACAGTTGTTTGAAATTTTGTCCATTAAGTCTGATGTCTTCCTCAGGTATGTTCTCTGTCAACTTATTTTGTTCTTTTGACTAAGCCACGCTTTCCTGTTTCCTTGTATGTCTTGTGGTGTTGTTTAAAAAAAAAAAATTGTATTTCAGTCTTATAATGTGGTAACTCAAACTCGTATTATTTCCCTCCCAGTGGGTTTTCTGTTTATTTCAGTGTTGGGAAGCTTGTGGGTTTTTTTTAAAGATTTTTTTTATTTATTTGAGAGAGAGAGTGAGAGCATAAGTAGGGGGAGTAGCAGAGGGTGGAGGAGAAATAGGCTTCCTGCCAAGTAGGGAGCCCTATGCAGGGCTCAATCCCAGGACCCTGGGATCATGACCTGGGCCAAAAGCAGGCACTTAATGACTGAGCCACCCAGGTGCCCCTGAAAAGTTTTTTGTTTGTTTGTTTGTTTTTGTTTGTTTTGTTTCCAGCTAGTAACCAGACTGAGGTGAAAGCTTACAGTCTTCTCAGATCTTTTCTAAGATTGACCCTCTCTTTGGGAGTGTACAGTGGCTTTCAAAATATCCCTACATACCTTGTTGTTTTTGAATGTCTAAACAAAACAAAAAGCAAAACAAACAAACAAAAATGTGGCTCCTTCAGATCTCCTGGTGACTGCTTCAGCTGGTAGGGTGACACAATGATCAGACTCTGTACCTGCATCTTGGTAATAAGAAGCAGCTATCAGCAATCAGAACTCATAAGCCGAGTATTTGGAAGACAAAACCCTTATTGCTCCAAAAAGCCATTCGAAAAGGACAAGTTGTCCTCACCACAACTACCTGTTACAGGGATGGGGAATGTTGGATGGATATCCACTACCATATTGAAGAGTTAAATCCACTAATAGTTACTGTAACTTTCCCTGGTAACTATAAGCATTCATCCAGAGCCCTGTATTTCAGAATAGTCACTTCAGCCAATTTGTAACATGTAATTATTTTCTAGGTGGAGAAGCAGATTCCTGGTACTTCCTTCCCCACCATATTTTTTTTATTTTTTATTTTACTTTATCTTATTTTTAGTAAACTCTATGTTCAACATGGGGCTCAAATTCACCACTTCAAGGTCAAGAGTCATTTGTTCTACTAATAGCCAGCCAGGTGTCCCTCCACCATATTTTTTTCATGTCACTCTGCTGATCTGATATTTTTGTCATATGATTATACAATAATATTTTAATCAGTAAGTGATCAACATAGGGTTGTGTCTTGGTCTATGTAATGTTAAAAATAATGTTACTTTTCCACTTATTGTCCATTTTTAAAACTTTCTATTACTTTAACCTCAATATTTTCTGTATAATGAGAAATGCTGCAATATGTGTTTGTGTTTAGAGCTGCTACATGGCAACTGAATAACATGGTCGACAAATTATAAGGAAGAAAAAAACAAACTGTGACTGCAAAAAAATATTTTCAGCACATGATAGACACAGCCATTTGTTTCTTTGGGTTCATATATTTAATAACATTTTTTTTTTACTTTATTTAGGATTTTATAAAGATAAAGTGTTATTGGTCATTTGAGTATAAAAATTGTTCTTAACAACTAAATTTATAAAGTTTACTGGAATGCTTGCCTCACTGTCCTTTCATTTTACATGCAATGTAACCAACTTGAGAATTTAATGATTTGTGTAGATTGCCTGAACAAGTGAGTACCAAAATATATTAAAGATACATTGCTAGAATATTCTGAATTTCATAGATAAAATAAACTGAGACCCAAAAAGGACATTGATTAGCATTGATACAGGTGCTGTTTCTACCAGTGCTTCCTGGGAAAATATAGTTATATTTATTTACTTATTATAGTTGCATGATTTGTCATTTTTTATATAGTTTAGTGTCATGAAACATGCTAAGATAAAAAGGAGCTGCCAAATATATATGTTTGTATATTTTTTCCTAAAGAAACTTTATTTTTAATAGACAGTAAATATTTATAAACATTAAACTAAATGTAATTTTAAACTATGATAGTTTGCTGTAACATATTTTTGTCTCCTGGGATTTTACAACATTAAGAGTTTGCATTTTTCTACAAGGATATTTTTGAAATCTCTAAAGGAACATATGTATTATGATCCAGAGGTTGCCATGGAAATATCTTGTTATTGTTTTTGTTATTTTGAATACCTTATCTATAATGTATTCACGAGATTTGCATAATTACAAAAACATTTTATTTCCACATTTTCAGTAATTTGGCCATCATCTCATCCTAAAATTTCTTCAAATTTTTATCGTAGGCTATTTTTTTATTAACTAACTAAAATCGGGTCTTTGGCTAACTGCTCTTTCTGATAATGTATATATTTTTTCCCTTCAGTTACTTTTATATAAGAAAAAAGTTATGTTCAGGTGTTGGAGGAGGAAGGACAATAAAATCTATGGAATCTGAATGTAAACAAAGAGTAAAAGAAAGTTTTATTTGTAGTTAAATTTTGCTAATAATTTTTTACAATTATATTACTCCTATACATGAACTGAAACACCCTTAAAATTCTTCTCTAAAATCAGAATCTCCCAGGTAAGAAAGTGCTTCAGAAAACATTGCTTTGCTAGAGCAACAGATTCTCATTTCTAAGTAAGGGCATTAACACAATAATAACATGCCTGTTTTTTTGTTGGTTTTTTTTTTTTTTTTTTTTGATTCTTAAGGGCTCTTAATCCAGCTTCATAACATGCTTTGTACTATCTGAAAATAGCTACTATTCACAGGCACATTGATATTTTATATACATTAATATTCATATATATGCAAATTACATAAAATTTATACTACAAATGAGTAGCAGGAAAAGTGGTAATAGGAATGATTTAAAGAAATCAGTGGTTAATTGATCATTATAATGAAATTCATCAGCCAAGTAGTAAAATCTTACTCAGTTTACACAACTAATGCTTTAGTTAGATGACTTGAATTCTGTCAAGAGTCACCAAAATGGAGATTAAAGAGCTCTCACTCATTTTTCAGATCATAGTCCCTTCAGAGATCAGAGTTGATTTCAGGGTCCCCTTAATTCTAGGTTAAGCCATGTCCCTTAGAAGAAGAATCATACATCACTTACAAATATATACATGGGGATAAACTCCTTTCTCCAGTGCAGCTGTAGAAATATTCTAGGGTGACAATCTTTTTGGGAAAAATACCCCAAAATAGAAAGGAATAATAGACACTAATATAGATCTGAATTTGCAGCCTGAATTTGACAGACTACAGTTTACAACACTAATTTTTGAACATTTTTAGATACAAATTAACAGGCTTTTTAAAAGATTTTATTTATTTACTTGTGTGTGTAAGAGAGAGAAAGAGGGAGGAGTGAGAGAGCACACAAACAAGGGGAGCAGGAGACAGAAGCAGGCTCCTTACTGAGCAAGGAGCCCAGTGTGGGACTGAATCCCAGGACCCTAGGATCATAACCTGAGCCAAAGGCAGACATTTAACCAACTGAGCCACCTAGACATCCCAGTATGCTTATATTAAAAGTTAGTTATCACCTAACATTCTTTCTTTCTTTTTCTTTCTTTCTTTCTTTCTTCCTTCCTTCCTTCCTTCCTTCCTTCCTTCCTTTCTTTCTTTCTTTCTTTCTTTCTTTCCTTCCTTCCATCCTTCCTTCCTTCCTTTTCTCCTTTCCTTTCCCGTCTTTTCCTTCCATTCTTTTTTTCCTTCTTTCTTTGAGAAAGCAAGTGAACAAGCCCAGAGGGAGAGGGAAAAGCAGACTCTCCATTGAGCAGGGAATCAGACATCCCAGGACCCTGAGATTATGACCTGAGCGGAAGGCAGATGCATAACTCACTGAGCCACCCAGGCATCCCATCACCTAATATTCTAAGTATTCACATAATGTGTCAATCATGCCATCCATTTTTATTTTTTAAATGAACACATATACACCAGTATGGTCTGCAAGTTGAGTCAGAAAGTTGTATTTTACTAATGGGAATTCATTTTATTAGTTCTGTCAAAATATAATTTTCAAAAAACTATAAAATGAATTTCTGGATTCTGCCTAGAGAAAGCTAGAGAGGGCATGTTGCTGCTTTAGCAACAAGAAAAAGAAATTTTAAGATTTTATCTATTTATTTGTCAGAGAGAGAGAGAGAGCACATAAACAGGGGGATTGGCAGGCAGAGACAAGCAGGCTCCCCACTAAGCAAGGAGGCTGATGTGGGACTCAATTCCAGAAACTTGGGACCTGAATCAAAGACAGATGGTTAACTGACTTGAGTCATCCAGGTGTCCCAAGTAATTCTGAAAATTATAATTTTTGGAACCCATCAGAGAACAGATATTTCAGTACAACCAAGTAATCTGAAATCTAGGGAATGACAGAAATTTTCAAGGAGAGACAGAATGTGAACTCTGGCTCCTGCATGGTAGGAGGAGGAAGACTTAGCCACCACATACACTGAAAGAAAAAATAAGAAACAAAAATGTAATAGATTGCTAATAGCTGAATGGTGGCTATTATGAAAGCTGGGAACACCTACGACCTCAAACACAATGAGAGTATGAGCTCACTAGTTCTTCTGCTTGGACTTCACTATGTGCTCATGAGAAAGATTAAAGACAGGGCAATGCCTTAGTAATTTTGAGTAAAAATGATTTTCAAGATAGAATTCCATATTAAGGCAAACATTAATTAAATATAATCAGGTAGTAAAAATGTTGGAACATGACAAAAGGTTTTTTGATATTTTTTTAAGAAGAAACTGAAAACACTGTTTCATTGAAATGGAAAAATAGTCCAAGAATGTAGACAGCAAGTAACAGAAGATCTGATAAAGAGATCAAAGGAAATTCCTATGCCAGACCAAGGACCAATAAGTATAGCTATGACCGGGGAAATGTACATTTTTAAGACACTTGGCACCAAAACCAAAATAAAGCTGACTTTCCTATTTTGAGATTTATGATCTAATAGTTTGACAACAAATTACCAATAAATACATACAAACTAAGCAAATAATTTTTTAAAGACAACAAACAAAACTGAAGTTAGAAAAACAAGTTGTAGAAAGCAAATTTAATTATGAAATACATTGTGGCTCAAATGAAAATGACATTTACATAGATACGAGTGTGCAAAAACTGAATATTGAGTCAAACTAATATTACATCAGTTCTATATTTTTTTTATATTGGGGACATACGAAATTGGAGTCATGGTACAAGATGGCTACACTTCCATCCTTTCCATGAAAAAGTCAATAGATAATATCTAAAACTTATAAGTGTCAGCAGGCATTTGGAGAATGGAAGTAAACACTATGATAAACAGGTAATAGAACTGATAATGCAATTCTCTAGAGCATCTGTGTGGCTTTGTTGGTGAAGTCTCCAACTCTTAGGTTTTGGCTCAGGTCATGATCTCATCTGTAGTGAGATGGAGCCCCGTGGGGAATCTGCTTGAAGATTCTCTCCTTCTGCCCATCCCCAATTGGCTCACTCTCTCTCTCAAATAAATAAATCTTTAAAAAAAAAAAAAGGAGATAAAATTATATTTTCTGAAGATTTTTTTATTAAAAGAGGTAAGGAAGTAGATGATGTTTGGGTTTTATTAGCACTTTGACTTATGACTATAAATAAATTAAGTAAAAATCACATTTTAAAAAATCAGTAAAAAAGTGAAGCTTCTTTGATACACTCAAAAGTTGGAAATTATGGTCATTTGTTTGGGTGAAGAGAGTAGTAGTTCTGTCCAAATTTCTTTCTTTTCTTTTCTTTTTTTTTTTTTAAATGTCCATCTTCCATTCTCACTAGCTCAAGTTGAGGAGGAAAAGTTACAAACCTAATTGACAAGAATCTGAAGTATTGGTTGGGTCCTGTTAGACGAGTGGGTGAGACACAGATCATAGAAATAAGAGTTTGTCCTGCCAATTCTACTTCCCACTCCAATGCCATAAACACACTTGGTCAAGACAAAATGGAGCTTGTTCCTCAAGTGTGTGAGATCAGCTCTCCATCCCTTTCCATGTTCAAAGTTTAATTTACAGACTGCCCCAAAGTTTCTAGATTACAGGAAAGAGAACACTGTTAAGTGCTTCAGCTTATAATTTCATTTAGTTTAGTTTTTCTTTCAAAAATTTCTAAAGTTAGCTAATATTACATGTTTTTCCAGGTTTTTAAATCCTATTCAGCAAATATTACTTGCATACATAACTCTCTTAAACAAAAATTCCACAGATTAGGAGAGGTGAACATATTTTTTAGTCAGCAATACTCCAAATCGAAACATAATGTGTGGCTACAATTTGTAGTGTGATGCCAGCCTCAACAACTGACTTTTGAATTTTCTTTAGCTGCATTGTGCAGAAAAAGTCCTTATTAATATAAAGAGTTGTAAATACAAATAGTTTCTCTCCCTTTCATATTATACCCCTTTATCCATTGCTTTATCTCCCCATCTTTTTATATCTGTTTTTGTCCTTACAAATTCTCTATGAAATTTCAAAAATGCATTTCAGTTCAATTGATTTTGAAGTTTGGTAAAAAATATACTAAGCTTACTTTTCTTTTTTGAAAATTATACTCCACTTTATTTTTTAAAATCTTGACTCTTTTCTGGACATAAAATGGCCATACCTACTTCTCTCCTCCTTCCAAATTTTATTATTATTAAAGTATATTTGACATGTAAAATTTTATTAGTTTCAGGTATATAACATAGTGATTTGGCAATTCTATACATGACTTATGCTCATAAAGATAAATGTAGTAACTGTCACCATAGAATATTATAATATTATTGACTATATTTCTTATTCTATACTTTTCATCTCCATGATTTATTGTGTAACTGGAAGCTTGTACCTCTTAATCCCTCTCAGTTATTTCACCCATGCCTCACTCCCTATGCTCTGGCAGCCACCAGTTTGTTCTCTGCAGTTAGGAGTCTGTATCTGTTCTGTTGTTGTTGTTGTTGTTGTTGTTGTTTTTCAATTCCCTATTTAAATGAAATCATATGGCATATGTCTTTCTCTGTGTTATCTGTTTCATTTAGCATAATACCCTGTAGATCCATTCATGTTGTTGAAAATGGCATGATCTCATTCATATAAATGGCTAGGTAATAGTCCACTGCATATATATACCACAACTTTATCTATTCATCTATAAATGGATATCTAGGTTGCTTCCAATACTTGGCTATTGTAAATAATACTCCAATAAACATAGGGGTGGATATTTCCCTCCAAATTGGCGTTTTCATTTTCTTTGGGTATATACCCAGTAGTGGAATGACAGCATTATAGGATATTTGTATTTTCACTTTTTTAGAAACTTCCATACTGCTTTCCAGAGTTGCTACAACAATTTACATCCTCACCAACAGTGATTAAGAGTTTCCTTTTCTCCACATCCCAGCTGACATTTGTTATATTTGCCCTTTTGATACTAGCTATTCTGATAGGTGATATCCCATTGTAATTTTGATTTGCCTTTCTCTGATGATTAGTGATATTAAGCATATTTTCATGTGTCTGTTGGACATCTGTATGTCTTATTTGGACAAATGTCTATTCAGGTCCTCTGCCCATTTTTAAGTCAGGTTCTTTGTATTTTGTTGTTGTGTTAGTTCTTTATAAATTTTGGATACTAACTCTTTATCAGATATATCATTTGCAAAAATCTTCTCCCATTCAGTAGGTTACCTTTCCATATTGTTGATGGTTTCCTTTGCTGTGCAAAGTATTTTTATTTTGGTATAGTCCATGAGTTTAATTTTCCTTTGTTTTTCTTGCCTAAAAAGACATATCCATAAGTATGTTGCTAAGGTTAATGATAGCCAAGAGATTACTGCCTATGTTTTCCTTCAGGAGTTTAATAATTTCAGGTTTCATGATTGGGTCTTGAATCCATTTTGAGTTTATTTTGGTTTGTGGTGTAAGAAAGTGGTTGGTTGTATTCTTACGCATGTAGCTATCAGGTTTTCCAAATATCATTTATTGAATAGGCAGTATTTTCCCCATTGTATATTCTTGGTTTTTTTTTTTTTTGTCACAGATTAATTGACTATATAAACATAGGTTTATTTTGGGTCCCACTATTCTGATCCATTGATCTTATGTCTCTTTTTGTGTTAGTACTGTACTATTTTGATTACCATATTTTTGTAGTATATCCAGAAATCTGGGATTGTGATATCTCCAATTTTATTCTTCTTTTTCAAGATTGTTTTGGCAATTCAGGGTCTTTTGTGGTTCTATACAATTTTTTTAAAGTTATTTTCTCTAGTTCTGTGAAAAATACTATTGATAGTTTGATAGGGATTGCTTTGAATCTGTGGATTGCTTTGGGTGGTCTGAACATTTTAATATTATTTCTGCCCACTCCTCTGAGAACTGCTTTTGCTGTGTTCCAATGATTTTTGACCAATGTGCATTTTCATTTGCCTCCATGTATATTTTTTAAATTTCCTCTTAGATTTCTTTGTTGACACACCAGTTTTTTAAAGTTTTAAAGTAGCAAGTTTTAACCTCCATGTGTTTATGTTCTTTACATTTTTTTCCTTGTAATTGATTTCTAATTTCAGGTCTTTATGTTAAAAAAAGACACCTAATATCATTTTAGTTTTCTTATATTTCCTGAGACTTTTTATATGGCTTAACATGTGATCACTCCTGAAGAACATTCCACATGCACTTGAAAAGAGTGTTTATTTTACTATTAGATAGACTTAACAGATATATAGAAAACATCTACTTCATCTGTTATTCAAAGCTACTGTTTTCTTATTGATTTTCTGTCTGACAAACTATTGATACAAATTCAGTGTTAAAGTTCCCTACTAGTATTGCATTACTGTAAATATCTCCCTTCATGTTTGTTAATATTTGCTTTATGTATTTAAATGCTTCTTTATTGAGTCCACAGAGATTTACAATTATTGTATCATCTTATTGGATTGATCCCTTTCATCATAAGGTAATGCCCTTCTTTTTGTTCTTGCTATAGTTTGTTTTAAAGTCTACTTTGTCTGTAGGAATTGCAACTCTGGCTTGTTTGTTTTTGCTTTAATTTCCATATAATATATTTTCCTGCCATTTCATTTTCATCTGTATGTTTAGCCTTCTCTCCATGACTAGCTGTGGAAAATCTGTTCTGCTAGTTTTCAAGTCATTTTCAGAGTTAGGTGCAATGCATATAGTTGTGCTTCAGTGAGTCCCTGGGACAAGGTGTGCTTAGGATCCACCTACTTTGCCTTTTCCCCTGCTTTCCTCTGTCTTTTTAATAGCAGAATCCCTAGGTATCAAATGGCTGATATTTATTTTTTCACCAGTTGAAAGTTAGATAAAAAGAATGTTTCAATTTTAACATTACAACTACTATTGTGTATATCATCTGATTATATTCTGTTTGCAACTGTATATTTTGGTTTGATGAAAGCAAAAATATAGCTTATGCACTTTCCTAGAAGTCACACAAGTGTATCGCATGTGTGTTTACAACACTGCACTGGCTTGTACAATTTGCACTAAGCAAATTTGCAGGTTTGGCTTTTAAAAAGAAAACAAATTCCAAACCCCTACCTCTAAAATCAAGGACACATTTATAAGATTTTCAATATGTACACTAGGATGTTTTATTTTGAAGTCTAACAGGAGGTTAATATGAACATGTAGTTAGTTAGTCTCCCACTGGTCTAGTAACTTATTAAAGTGTTAATTGAAGTAGTTTAATTTCATTTGAAATGCAAATAAGGTGTTGGTGAAACATTAAATTTCTTTTGAATTTTGTGGTTTGGGGGAACCCAGTTTTAAATCACTAGTATAATCCTTCTGCTTTTTTCAAATGAGGAGCAAAATGTGGCCTAGATAAATGAAATGAACTATCTAAAGTACTTAAAGGTTGGTCAAGATGGATTTGATCAAGAGCTAATCAACAGGGAAATTAAAAATTATTTGGTTATCAAATTAAACTTTGAAATACAACTACAAAAGAGGGAATATTTTTTAAAGTTATAATCTATATTTCAGTGAACTCTTTATTTAATAAACACATATTTGTTCTTAACAGTTAATTTAAGCTTCTTTAAAAATGTTACCTTTATTTCAAAATATCAAAGACATCTAAATTTTATAATTATATGACACCTACTCTCAGGAAAACATGATACTTTTCAATGGCTCATATTAAAATTAAAGCTGTAGAGAGGAGTGACATCACTGAGATGGTAATATAGGTCATTCCCAACTTCAGTCCTCCTCACAAAGACAAGAAGTATTCATGGACAAGACATCACTGTTAAAATCCTCAAACACTGGTGAAGCTGAAGGATCCTCCCTCCAACCCAGAGACCAAGATGGACAGCATTAAGAAATAAGAACAGTAGTTGCAAACTGACTGCACCTCTTCCAGACAAGACATCACCATATGGAGAGGTCTCAGTGGCAAAAAAGAGCCCAGTGTGGACATTCAGCTTCCCCAGCATTTTAAGCCCCTTCTCAGTAGATCCAATGTGTTCTCACCTCATAGATCATAGGGGAATCTATAGGGCTTGATCACTAGGAATTGGATTATGACAAAGATGGGGCAGAGATTTATAGCATCTAGCTCTCAGATCTTGGTAGACCAAGATCCTATCTGTGGTATTCAAAAAAGGCCAACCAAAGGTTTCCTCAATTGCAGAGCCAAAACAAGTTTGACCAAGGAATTCAGCATGATGTAGGTCTAATTTCAGAAATCAAAGATCCAGGGCGCCTGGGTGGCTCAGTGGGTTAAAGCCTCTGCCTTTGGCTCAGGTCATGATTCCAGGGTCCTGGGATAGAGTCCCACATCGGGCTCTCTGCTCAGCAGGGAGCCTGCTTCCTCTGCTCTCTCTCTTTCTGCCTGCCTCTCCGCCTACTTGTGATCTCTGTCAAATAAATAAATAAAATCTTAAAAAAAAAAAAAATCCAAGATCCTGACTGAACCTGAAACCTAGGCTGCCCCTCTGCTAAGAAAGATAACTAGGTCATGACCTCCACCATTGCTGAATGTGGATCATAGCCCCGACTAACCAGAAAGCTGAGCCTGGAAAGCTTCTTAACACCACTTGAGCAGAGAGACTGGCAGGCAGTGTTGTCTGCAGAGCAAACCCAGTGACTCTGTTTGTCCAGGGAATATAGGGTATGATTCCACTCGAGTAAACACCCCAAAAAAGAGCCTTCCTGGCCTGGAAGCTAGTTCTGCGAATTAACCTAGGCAGCTTTGCTAATTCACAGCCACAAACTGCTGAGACTAACTCACAGGCTCTTTCAAACAGAAAGCCTACCCTGAGAACGAGCAACATAAAGCCAAATGAGCAACACCAATTGGCCAGAGAGTAATGCACAATTCTGCCTGATTAATTTTCCAAAAGTCTTGCCAGCCCTGAGGCCTATTCTGTGTGCCTGTCCCCAACTTCCTAGAAGGGGCACAAATCTGTGCCCCTTCCTGCTGCTGAATACAATGTCCTACTCTGCCTCCAAGGAAACATAACCAGAGATCCCAGGAATCTCGGTAGCTTGCCCTGCTGCTCTAATTATATGGCACTTGAGCAATGATCCTGATGAGAATCATTGCATCCACAGAGCCAGGAAAATGCCTATTTTCCAGGGAGGTTAGCATTTGATTCTGTCTGATTTTATCCTCTAAATAACAGCCTAGTTTGCTCTCCCCAGAACCAGTTCTGAAGCCCTGCCAAAAGCTGAACACAGACTCCAGCCCAGTCTGACAAGGAAGCCTAATGAGAGTTCCCAACACATGGCCCAACACATCTGCAAAGCTAAGATATTGACCCATCAGACCAGGAAAATTGGTGCACAGTTCTGCCTAATTTGATCTCCAAACAAGATTTAGTGGCCTTGGAGCCTGTAGAGGAGCCCCGGTAGAACTGGGAAACCAATTTGTAGCCCTGCCACTGCTGAGTTAGCCTTCCACTGGTCCAACTAGACAACATAACCAGAGAGCATGGGAAACTGTGTAGCCCATCCTATACTCCGTTTATAGTGGCACCTGAAAGAAGAGATTAGCTTGTGATCTTCCCTGTTTGCAGAATGAAACTGGTGAGCCTGTCCAGCCAGGTAGTCAGAGCTTCTGCAAGGGAGGAAAAGGGGGCCTCTCTCTCTCTCACATTTTTTGCACCCTGTTAAGTTTTCCAAAGAGGGGCAGACAAGATGAAGTTACAGAAGATCCTAAGGGATGTGCATGAACACAGCCATTTTTCTCCATCCCTCAGCATCTGGTGAGCTTCTAAGAGCTGTGTGGTTCATCCTGCCCCACCTCAGCAGGTACCTCTTGGCAGGTTCCAGTGGAGTGGGGGTGATGAAGGTGCTCTGTCCCTTCTGTTACTATTACCCCTACAGGTATCGAGGTCCCAACTCCTTTCCCCCACCTTTAGTCTATACGTGTCCTAAAGAAAAAGAAAAAATAGGCTTTTTTTTTTTTTTCGTAGGCTTCTGGGTCCATTCTGCTGTCCCATCATTGCAGAGAAACTAATTCATAGCCCTCTCTACTACTGGACATAGTGCCCAGTACCAACTATCTAAAAAGCTTGACCAGAAAACCTAGATAACTATGGAGCCCATGCTACAGCCATGCTTGAAAAGAGAAGCAAAGTATTAGTTCTATCCAACTGTACTCATCCCATGGCACTCTTCCACTAACCTCACTGTTTGGGCAGTGCCCTCACCCAAAAACAGACCCACCTGTCCAAGGGCAATACCAGCTGATGTGTCAAGAGCTCCAAGATGAGCAGACTGGTGAAAAACTGTCTCTGCCAAAGCAAATTTGTAAAGCTTGGAAGAGAAGACCATTTAATCAAATACACTGATACCAATGTAAGAAATCAGGAATCATGAAAAATCAGTTAAACAAAACACCATCTAACAAAACTAATCTCCAATAATTGACTCTAAATAGAGATCTATGAACTGTCAAATAATTTAGAATCTTCTTAAATAAGTTTAGCCGATATAAGACCATACATATAGACAAAATGAATTAATAATACATGAATAAAATGAGAAGTCCAATAAGAAATAAGAACCATAAAAAAAACCAGAAATCTAAGAGCTCTAAAATACAATGATTGAAATAAAGAATTTAATAGAGAGCTTCAATACCATAACAATCATACAGAAGAATCAGAGCCTAGAAGGAAAGACATTTAAAATTATTCAGAAGTTCAAAAACATTATGATGAAGAATTCAAAGAATATGGATGGAAAGTCATTGAATCACAAAATATGTCAGTAGGATAAGAAGCAAGGAACAATGGTTCTACTAAGTTTGTTAAAAGACAATACATAAAATGGCATTAGTAAGTCTTTACCTATTAATAATTACTTAATTTAAATGGATTTAATTATCCAACCAAAAGACAGAATATCTGACCAGACTTTTTTTTTTTTTTTTTAAATCCGATGGGGTGCAGACATAATAAACTCACATTAGCTTTAAGGACACACAGACTGAGAGTGAAGGGATGGATGTATTTCAAACAAAGGGTAACCAAACAGAAGAGGGATAGCTGTACTTAAATGAGTCAAAATAAACATCAAAGTAAAAATGGTAAAGAGGGACAAAACAAAGGTCATCATATAATATAAAATGGCCAATCCGACAAGATTTAACAATTGTCAATATTCATATACCTAACATTGAAGCACACAAATATAACATACAAAGCAAACACAGAAATAAAAGGAGAAATAAACACAATACAATAATAGTTGGGGACTATAATATCCCAACTTAATAATGATAGATCATCCAGAGAAAAAAATCAATAATGATACAGGAAATCTAAACAACACTATACAGAACATTTTATCCAACAAAAGCAGAATACCCAGGCTCCCAAAGTTTGCATAGAACATATTTCAGAACAGACCATATATCAGGTCACAAGATCCAACTAATTCAACAAGATTAAGATCATGACAGTATCTTCTTTGACCACAAGGATATTAAATTATGAGTCAATAATGGGAGAAAAACTAAAAAACTCAACAATACTTAGAAATTATCCAACACTCTCTTGAACAACCAATGTATGAAAAGGGAAATAAAAATGTTTGAGGAGCACCTGGGTGGCTCAGTCAGTTAAGCACCTGCCTTTGGCTCAGGCCATGACTTCAGGCTAATTGAGAGAAAATATATGCAAAATCTGTGTCAGTGTTTAACAAGATAAGCAGAATCAGTATTTTATAGTTTTAGAAGAGATTATGTATTATTTTATTACAAAGAATTGACTTACACAATTGTTGAGACTGATAAAGCTAGTCCAAAATCCAAAGAGTTGTCAGAAAAAATCACATTCAGGATTCAATTCCACAAACACAAGCCAGAGATAATACACCCAAAAGGAATTTAATTTTTGTACCTCAGGGAGGTAGAGTTAAACAAAGCAGGGTGTCACTGAACTATGAAATATAGACAAAATTTATGTAAGCTATTTTCAAGTTTGGCACACAAAACTTCTTTTACTATGGCATTGGGAAGTAAGTTAAAATCTTAAAGACTGGAAAAGAAGAAGTAAGAATTTGTGAACAGATAACATGATTGCTTAGATAGAAAAATCACAAAGAATCTAGAAATACCTCTTTGAATAAATATGTAATATTAGCAAGGCTGTAAAATATAAAAGCAATATGAAAAAATAATTTGTAATTCTATCTTTTGTCAACAAAAATTATAAATGAAGTTAAAGCCACTCATTATAGCACAAATAACAAAATAGTTAATGATACATTAATAAAAATATGCAAATATCGCTGGGTCATAGGGCAGTTCTATTTTCAACATTTTGAGGAACCTCCATGCTGTTTTCCAGAGTGGCTGCACCAGCTTGCATTCCCACCAACAGTGTAGGAGGGTTCCCCTTTCTCCGCATCCTCGCCAGCATCTGTCATTTCCTGACTTGTTGATTTTAGCCATTCTGACTGGTGTGAGGTGATATCTCATTGTGGTTTTGATTTGTATTTCCCTGATGCTGAGTGGTATGGAGCACTTTTTCATGTGTCTGTTGGCCATCTGGATGTCTTTTTTGCAGAAATGTCTGTTCATGTCTTCTGCCCATTTCTTGATTGGATTATTTGTTCTTTGGGTGTTGAGTTTTCTAAGTTCTTTATAGATTTTGGACACTAGTCCTTTATCTGATATGTTGTTGGCAAATATCTTCTCCTATTCTGTCAGTTGTCTTTTGATTTTGCACTACTGGGTATTTACACTAAAGATACAAACGTAGTGATCCAAAGGGGCACGTGCACCCGAATGTTTATAGCAGCAATGTCCACAATAGCCAAACTATGGAAAGAACCTAGATGTCCATCAACAGATGAATGGATCAAGAAGATGCGGTATATATACACAATGGAATACTATGCAGCCATCAAAAGAAATGAAATCTTGCCATTTGCGACAACATGGATGGAACTAGAGCGTATCATGCTTAGCGAAATAAGTCAAGCAGAGAAAGACAACTATCATATGATCTCCCTGATATGAGGAAGTGGTGATGCAACATGGGGGCTTAAGTGGGTAGGAGAAGAATCAATGAAACAAGATGGGATTGGGAGGGAGACAAACCATAAGTGACTCTTAATCTCACAAAACAAACTGAGGGTTGCTAGGGGTTGGGGGGTTGGGAGAAGGGGAGGTGGGTTTATGGACATTGGGGAGGGTATGTTCTTTGGTGAGTGCTGTGAAGTGTGTAAACCTGGCGATTCACATACCTGTACCCCTGGGGATAAAAATACATGTTTATAAAAAGATAAAAAAATTAAAAAATATGCAAATATCTATATGAAAAATTGTTCATTTTGAGAGAAAGCAAAGAAACTGAAATAAATGGCAAAACATGTAGTAGTTATAGACTAGACTATTGGCTAGAAGACCCAATACTGTTAAGTTGTCCATTTCATTATATTGATATATAAACTTATTAGAATTATCATCAAGGGACGCCTGGGTGGCTCAGTTGGTTAAGCGACTGCCTTTGGCTCAGGTCATGATCCCAGCGTCCTGGGATCGAGTCCCACATCGGGCTCCTTGCTCAGCAGGGAGCCTGCTTCTCCCTCTGCCTCTGCCTGCCATTCTGTCTGCCTGTGCTCGCTCTCTCTCCCTCTCTCTCTCTGACAAATAAATAAAATCTTTAAAAAAAAAAAAGAATTATCATCAAAATTCCAGTAGATTTTTTTGGTAGAAAATGAGATATTAACTGTAAAATTGATATGGAAATGCAAGGAACTTAAAATAGTCAAACAAAAGAATGATGTTGGAGAACCTTTACTACGTGACTGCAGGATTTACTATTAATACACAGCAATTAAGACAGTGTAGTATTAATGAAAGGATAGACAAATCAATACAACAGAATAAGGACTTCAGAAATGTTCAACTAATATTTCTTCAACAACTGAAAGCACACATAAAAAAACAACAAAAATACAAACTATTTCACCAAATACATGAAAATTTGTTTGAGATAGATGATAGGCCTCAATGTAGAAGGTAAAATTATAATATTTTTGGGAAAAAAAGCTTGAGATTATATTTAATGTGCTAGATAGACAAAGATCTCTTATCATAAAAGGTAAAATGTTGATAAACCGGGAGATTGGGAGATGCAGAGGAAAAGTGAGTTGGGGGAAGACAGAGGGGGAGACAAACCATGAGAGACTATGGACTATGAGAAACAAACTTGAGGGTTTTGGAGGGGAGAGGGACAGGGGGTTGGGTGAGCCTGGTGGTGGGTATTATGGAGGGCACGTATTTCATGGAGCACACGGTGTGGTGCATAAACAATGAATCTTGGAACCCTGAAAAGAAATGAAATAAAATAAGATGGAAGAAAATATTGATAAATTGTACCTCAATAAGAATATAAACTTTGATTCATGAAATATATATCATTGAAACAAAAGCCCAGCTATAGAACGGAAGATTTTCACTTCCTTGGTACTACTTTAACCAGAATACATAAAGAACTAGTACAAGTAAGCAACAAAAGAACTCAGCCAATTAAAATGAACACTTTGACCTTTTCAAAAGTATATATACAAATGGCCAATAAACACACACATAAAAGCTGTTCAACATTATAAGTTATCAGGACAAAGAATATTAAAGCAATAATGACTATTTCCAAATGACTGAAATGATAACATCAAATGTTTCTGAGAGGGGTGACTGGGTGGCTCAGTGGGTTAAGCCTCTGCCTTCAGCTCAAGTCATGATTTCAGGGTTCTTGGATCAATCCCTGCATCAGACTCTCTTTTTAGCAGGGAACTTGCTTCCCCCTTTCACTCTGCCTACTTGTGATCTCTCTGTCAAATAAATAAGTAAAATCTTTTTTAAAAAAATGTTGCTGAGAGGGGTGCCTGGGTGGCTCAGTTGGTTAAAGCCTCTGCCTTCACCTCACGTCATGGTCCCAGGGTCCTGGGATCGAGCCCCACATTGGGATCTGCTCAGGAGGGAGCCTGCTTCCCCTCCTCTCTCTCTGCCTGCCTCTCTGCCTACTTGTGATCTCTGTTTTCCAAATAAATAAATACAATCTTTTAAAACAATGACTTAAAAAAAAGTTGCTGAGAATATAATGCAGTTTTGTTACTCAAACATTACTACGGGGTATGTAAAACTGTACGACTTTCCCTGGAAACTAGCATTTTCTTTTCAAGTTAAATATATATCAAACCTATGACCCAGAGTATTTCCTCTCAATTTTTAACTAATAGAAATGAAAACATATTTGCACAGAAAGTTTTCCAAAATAGTTCCCAGCAGCTTTACTCATAATAGTCCGAAACTGGACAAAAGATGCATATAAAACCAACAAAAAATGGATTTTAAAAATTATTATAAGGATTATGTCAGCAAAAGGACTAAGAGGTTTCACCACTTTTTCTTCCCATTTTGCCACCCGCCCCCCCACTCCACCACCAACACACATACAAGTAGTAAACAAATACAACCTGAAGAAAAGAACTTAAGAAAAACTCAGGATTACAAATGAGTGGCAGGAAAAATGATGCAGAGTTCAAAAATCAAGCATGGCTATACAGAACAGCACAGGAAGCATTTTGCTTGTGTCACTCCATCCCTAGTCAGGACCAGCTCTGCACTGGGAGGACTCTCTTGGGAGGTAGTTCATCACAAAAGGAGAAGAAGAACAGGTGAACACCAGCAAACTTCATCATTGTGAATGTTTTTATACATGACAATGGAGGTCCCCCACAGTCTTCACTGACATTGATCTCAACTGAAAGAGCAGCTCAGAACAAACCCCTTTCTTGCTTCTACACCTAGAGGCTGGAGCTGTCTCTATGGTGACACTTGGCTTCTGGGGCCAGAGGGGCATCTGATCTCAGGGATCAGGTACCACAGTACCTTATTATACCTGAGACTGGAGCTTTGGTTGCTCTTTTCCCGTTCCTTGCCCTATGTCACATCTTTGTATCATCATCAGGGCAACCTCCACTGCCCAAAGCCCTGCCCCCGTGGTCCCACATCATTCTTTGGCTGCCATTATGAGGCTGTTATTCCTCTGTATTTTAGGTCATAGCCCTGAGTTGTTATTGTCAGGGGCACTGCCACTACTCTGAATCCTATACACCTGTTTCTAAATCAGGTGTCTATTCTAAACTCTGAATAGCCAGTATTAGGGTTTCTTCCACTACCTCAAGCCCCACCCATTCTGATAGGTAAGGTTTTAAATCATTCTTACTGGGACTGGACTGCTAGTGCCCTGATGTATACCTTCATTCACATCAATGCTTTGAACCACCATTGCCAGGGCTGCTACCACTGCCCTGAGCCCTGGCCCCAGAGTTTCTGTTTGTGGCTCTGTCCCATCATTCCTGGAAACTGGCTACTGTTGCTGTGAGACTATCCCTGCATCCCAGACCACATTTCTGCCTCCTTCTTGCAAGATTTGGCTGTAACTGCCTTGAACCCACTTCCTGGGTCCTAAGTTGAGGCTTTTATGGTTCATTTCTGGAGTTGCCCCTCAGTTCCAAGGATATAGTTCTGACCCATCATTCACAGGGTGATACTGCCACTGCTCTAATCTAGCCTTCCCAGGTCCCAACATATGGCTTTAATAGAATACTACTAGAATTATACTGCTGCTGTCTTGTGATGGCTCCTTGGGGCCAAATTGAAACCTTGACATACCATTCACAGGTTATGCAACCTCTGTCTCCTGATCCAGGCCAGTGCTGCACCTCGTTATCCTCAGCCCAATGCCACTGTTGGTTGACCCAACCCTAGCTAGCTGGAGTCTCAGTAAGCCCTGGTCTCCCAGGGTACTGGTTCCATAGAGATCTGCATACCTACACACTTGGCCAGTGAAGAACCCTGAAGTCTGGCCAGTGTTAAACTTAGTTGAAAGAGCAGCTTGGAATGCACCATCGTACCTTCCTTGGAACCGAAGATATTGCATCCTGCCCAGCCAGCATACTTACAACCACCTCCAAGTAAAAGTCTTCTCGCTGAAGCCAGTTCTCACTGACAGAGGTGTCTTTGTCCTCAAATCTGTAGGCATCAAGGCAAAATAACTTGGAAGATACTCTGAAAGGAAGTATCACACATTCAAAGGCACACAATATTCCAGTAATTGACCCAAAGAAATGGAGATCTTCAAGTTATCCGATAAAGAATTCAAAAGAATTATATTCATGAAGCTTAGCAAAATTAAAGAGAATACAGATAGACCACATGAATAAAACAATAAAAGAACCTCACAGAGATTCTGGAGATGAAGAATACAATGGATGAATTTTTTTTAAATGCAATAGATAGCTTCAACATCACATTTAACCTGGCATAAGAATAATGAGCTTGAAGACAGTTCTCTTGATATTATCTAGTCAGAGAAGAATTTTAAAAAATAAAATAAAAAACATGTGAATTATAGGACATGATCAAAAGAAACAATGTATCTATTATAAGTATTCTAGAAGGGAAAAGAGAGAGGAAAAGGGGCAGTAACCTCATTTACAGAAATAATGCCTGAAAACTTCCCAAATCTAGGGAGAGAGATGTCTACCCACACATGGGAAACTTAAAGATCCAGGTTCATTTAAAGAGATCTTGACTGAGAAATTATAATCTCAAAGTTAAAAAACAAGAAAAATCTGAAAGCACCAAAAGGAAAAAGAACTGTCACATACAAGGGAATTCTCATAAGTCTACCAGCATTTCTGAGCAGAAACATTAGACCAGAAGAAAGTGGGATGTTATATTCCAAGTACCTAAAGGAAAAACAAAAACAAAAAACTGTTAGTCAAGAATACTTGACCCAGGAATGTTGTCATTAAGAAGTGAAGAAGAGGGGCGCCTGGGTGGCTCAGTGGTTTAAGCCTCTGCCTTCGGCTCAGGTCATGATCTCAGGGTCCTGGGATCGAGCCCCACATCAGGCTCTCTGCTCAGCGGGGAGCCTGCTTACCCCTCTCTCTCTGCCTGCCTCTCTGCCTACTTGTGATCTCTCTCTGTCTAACAAATAAATAAATAAAAATCTTTAAAGAAAAAAAAAAAAAAAGAAGTGAAGAAGAAATAAAAAGATTCCCAAACTAACAAAACCTAAGAAAATTACCACGAGATCCGCTTTACAGAAATGCTAAAGTGAATTCTTCAAGCTGAAAAAAAGAATGCTAATTAGCAACATATAAACATGACAGTATAAAATTCACTGGTAAAGGTAACTATATAGTCAAATTTAAAATATCTTAATAATTCAATAATGTGAAAATCACTATGAAATCTAGCATTTAGGTCATGAGACAAAAGTGTTAAAAATAACTCAAGAGAGATATAGTTTGGGACATCAACAAAAATTGGGGTGTAAGTAAATGGATAGAACTTTCTAATGCAATTGTAGTTGTCAGCTTAAATAGATAGGAATAACTATAAGATGCATTAGATATCCTCATGGTAACCATAGAGCAAAAATGTATAATATAAACACGATAATAAAGAGACAAGAATCAAGGCAAACCACACAAAAATCAACAAAGCAAGAGAAGAAGAAAGTAACTAAAGAAACACAAAACAATTATAAAGCTGTCAGGAAAATGATCCTGGTAAGTCCTTACATATTAGTAATTACTTTAAATACAAATGATTTAAGTTCTCCAATTTAAAGACAAGAGTGGCTAAATGAATTTAGGGAAAAAAAGCCAAATACATTCTGACTACAGTAGACTTACTTAAGCTTTAAGGACATTCACAGGCTGAAAGTGAAGAAAGGTAAAAATGTTATTTCAACATATGAAACCAAAAGAGATCAGGGGTACCTATACTTATATAAGACAAAATAGACTAAGTCAAAAATTCACCAATATCGGAGCACCTAAGTGTATTTAATAATTATTAACATCATATTTGCTTTATATATAAAGGCTCCAATATTATGTGTATTTACAATTATTATATTCTTTTGATGAATTGACCCTTTTATCATTATTAATACCCTCCTTTTTGGTTACAGTTTTTATAAAAAATAAAAAAATATGTGGAGGTTAAACAAGATGATCCTGAATAGCCAACAGGTCAAAAAAGAACTCAAAAGGGAAATAAAGAAATAACTTGAATCAAAAGACAATAGAAAGACAACATTTCAAAACCTATGAGATGCTACAAAAGCAGTTCTAAGAGGGAAGTTTATACTTATAAATGTGTACATTAGATAAGAAAGATCTCAAACAATCTGGCCTTACAGCTAAAGGAAGCAGAAAAAGGGCAAATTAAGCTCAAAGTTAGCAGCAGGGAAGGAAATAACAAAAATTACAGCAGAAATAAGTAAAATATAGACCAGAAAATCAAGCAAAAAGATCAATGAAAGTAAGACATAGTTATTTCTAAAGATGAACAAAATTGACAAAACTTTAGCTATATTAACTATGAAAAAAATCGTTCAAATAAATTAGAAATAAGAGACATTACAACTGATACCACAGAAATAGAAAGTATTAGATTGTAGAAATGCAAAGGAGATACTACTATTAATAATTATATTCTAAACTAGATAACATAGAAAAAAAGGAATAATTTCATAGAAATGTATGCCCAACAAAGACTGAATCATGAAAAACTAGAAAATATAGGGGAGCCTCTGCGGTTCAGTCAGTTAAATGTCTGCCCTCTGGTCAAGTCATGGTTTTGGCGTCCTGGGATCAAGCCCTGTGTCTGACTCCCTGCTCAGTAAGGATTCTGCTTCTCCCTCTCCCTCTGCCCCTCCTCCCTCTGTTCTCTCTCTCTCCCTCTCTCTCTCTCAAGTAAATAAATAAAATCTTAGGAAAAAAGAACTAGAAAATCTAAAAAACTGGTATTGAATAAAGAAACTAATCATTAATCCAAATTTGCCTACACAGAAAAGCCCAGGACCAGATGGTTTCACTGGAGAATTCTACCAACATTTAAAGAAGAATTAAGGCCAATCCTTTCCAAGGTCATTCAAAAAAATGAAGAGGAGGGGAAACTCCAAACTCACTTCACATGACCAGCATTACCCTGATACAAAAGCCAGATTAAAATAAATGTATATAGAACTATATCCCTGATGAATATAGATTAAAAAATTATCAAAATATAAGCAAACAAAATTGAACACATATTAAAAGAATCATTCACCACAATTCAGTAGAACTTATCTCTCGGCTGCAATCATTGTTCAACAAATAAATCGAAAAATATGATATACCATATCAGTAGAATGACAGATAAAAATCATATGCTTATCTCAAAAGATGCCTAAAAAACAGTTGACAAAATATATCTTTTTATGATAAAAATGCACAGCAAATTGGGTACGGAAGGAATGTCCTTAGCATAAGAAAGGGTGTATATGACAAACCCAGAGCTATCATCATACTCAATGGTGTAAAGTTAAAATCCTTAACTCCAAGATCAGGAAAAGGTCAAGGATGTCCCCTCTCACCATTTTTATTCAACATAGCACTGGAAGTCCTAGCCATAGCAATTAGGCAAAATAAAGAAACAAAAAGCATCCATATCAGAAAGGAAAACATAAAATTGTCTCTGTTTGCTGATGACATGATCTTTTATATATAAATTCTAAAGATTCCATTAAAAAACTGTTAGCAAAGTTATATGATTCACAATAAACATACAGAAATCAGTCATATTTCTAGACACTTAACAGTGAACTATCTGAAAAACAAATTAAGAAGACAATCCCATTATGATCGCACCAAAAACAATATAACATTTAGGAATAAATTTAACCAAGTAGGTGAAAGACTTGTACACTGAAAACTGTAAGATATTGATGAAAAAAATTAAAGAATATGTAAGTAAATGAAAAGATATTCCTGTATTCCTGGATTGGAAGAATTAATATCATGAAAATGTCCATAGTACTGAAAAGGATCTACAAATTCAATGCAATTCTGAGCAAAATTCCAAAGGCATTTTTTCAAAGAGATTGTAAAATCTACCCTAAAATTTGTTTGGAACTACAAAAGACCCTGAATAACAAAAGTCTTCCTGAAAAAAAAAAATAAAGCTAAAGGCATTATAACACCTGATTTCAAACTACATTACAAAGCTGTAGTAGTTAAACAAAAGTGCATTATCATAAATACAGGCACATGTATCAGTGAAACAGAACAGCAGTCCCAGACATAAAGCCTTATATATATCATCAACTAATTTTTAACAAGGGTTTCAAGAACACACAATGGGGAAAAGGATGGTCTCTTTGATAAATGATGTTGGGAAAACTGGATATCCTCATGCAAGAGAAGGAAAATAGACTCCTATATTATATCATTTACAAAAACTAATTTGAAATAGATCAAAGATGTAAAAGTAAGACATAAAACCGTAAAATTCCTTGAAGAGAACATAAGGAAAAAAGATCTTGACACTGGTCTAGGCATTGATTTTTTTGGATAATTACCAAAAGCACAGAAAACAAAAACTAAAATTAGTGGGACTGCGTAAAACTAAAGAGTTTCTTCACAGTAAATGAAGTAATAAATTGAAAAGACAATATACAGAATGGAAGAAAATATTTACAAGACATATATATGATAAGGGACTAATATATTCAATATATACAAATACTTCATACAACTCAATATCAAAAAAGAAAATCACCTAACTAAAAAATGATCAGAGAAACTAAATATTTTTCCAAAGAAGACATATAAATGGCCAACATGTATATGAAAAGATTCTCATCACTAATCATCAGGGAAATGCAAATCAAAACCACCAATGAGATATTCCTTCATAGTGTTGGAATGGCTTTTATCAAAAAGAAAAGAGATAACAAATGTTGGCAAAGATGTGAAAAGAAGGGAACACTTATACACTGTTGTTAGGAATATAAATCGGTACAGCCATTATAGAAAATAGGACAAATATTCCTCAAAAAATTAAATAGAACTTTGTAATCTAGCAATCTCACTCCTTAGTATATATCTGAAGAAACTGAAATCAGCATCTTGATATCTGCATACCTATGTTCACCACAGCATTATTCACAGCAGTCAAAATATGGAAACAACCTGTGTTTATCAATGGATGAATGGATAATGATGTGGTATATATAAATGCAATAGAATATCATTCTACCTTGAGTAAGGAGGAAATCTGCCATTTGCAACAATATGGATGGCCCTAAGGGCATTATGTGAAGTAAGATAAGTCAGAGAAAGACATACTATAAAATATTATCTATATGTGGAATCTAATAATCTGAATTTGTAAAAACAAATGGTAGTATGGTGGTTATCAGGAGTCAGGAACTGAGATGCTGTGAAGAATACTTACTTGCAAACAGTAGATAAATAAGTTCTGGAGATCTAACGCACAACGTAGTGATTATAGTTGGTATTACTGTGTTATAAATTTTAAACTAAGGGACTAGATCATTTAATTGCTAACAAAAATAGAAATAATTATGTGACATGATAAAGGTATTAACTAATGCTAGTGTATTAATCACATTGTGATATATAAATCTATCAAACCAACACATTGTACACCTCAAGCTTACAAATGTTATATGTCAATTTAGGTCAATAAAAATATACAAATGAAAACTGTGTTATATCTATGTAATAAAATAATTCTCATCAGTATACAATATAAGTGCTGATGCATAGGACATGATGAATATTTAAAAAAATGTCAAGGAGAAATAAAGTGACACAAAAGGGTATAAACTGCATAATTCTATCAACATAAAGTCTAAGAACAGTTAGAATTCATCTATGGTCATGGAAATCAGGTTGCTGGTTGTCAGTGGAGGATGGGTATTGTCTGAAAATGGGCTTGAAATTTTCTGGAGTAATATTTTGCAGTGTGATCATACAAGGTTATACATTTCCTAAATCTTACCCAATTTTATACTTATAACTTTGCATTTTACTCAATAACTTTTTAAACTCAAACATGTAAACAAATAACTTAAGCCTGTAATTTTAAGTTCTTTTATAATGGAGAGAGAGGAGTAGCTTCTGATATAGTTTATTTTGGGGCAGGTAAACTGTGGTGGGGTGGGAGACTGAGTCTATTCTCAGGTCAGTTTGGCAAAACTGTTCATTTTGCTTCTTTGGTTATAGCTGTCTGAGTCTAAGATGTAAGGCTAATTTCAACCATTCTGTGAGAGAACAACCAAACTATCCAAGTATTCTACTTTGAACTAAATGAGAAATTTGGGGAAATGATTATTGTCCAAGTATTCATAAGGTTCACTGGATCCTTCGCTTTAATATCTCTCTACCCATATTACCTGCTTAAAGTCTCTTCCTATCCATACTACTGAAATTATTCACCAACCAAGGTATAAGAAAGCAGGGATTTGCTGCTGTTTATGATGCTTCTCCTGTGTTGATAACAATACCTGACACATACTAGGAGCTCAACAAATATTTGTTGAATCAATATGTAAATGATAATAATTCAAATTTCTACTTTCCATCTCACCCATGATGAATAATTTCCTATTTAAAGACTTAGATTTTAGAAATATTTATTTTTTTAAAGAGTAGGTAATAACTGATATATTGCCAAGGCTGAAGAAGGTGTTCTCATGAATTCAATACCACATCTAGTACATAAACTATGAAACACACACACACACTAAACAACAGAGGTCAGGCTTACCACCATGATGCTATTGTTAATATTAAATTTTGTAAAGTCTGCTAAGATCAACAATTAGCAAACTTTTCCTGTAGAGGGCCTGAAAGAAAATTCTTTAGGCTTAGTCTGATGTCTCAGTTATAATTAAACAACTCTGAATGAAGCAGCAGTAGACATACATATGTAAAGAAATATTCAACATGGTTGAGAAGTAGAGAGAGGAACTAAAATATTTCCAATGCAGAATAGACTTTTACATGACCAAAGACTTCTTTGTGTCTCATGTAGATTTTTCAGTCTTTCAGAAAATAGAATATGCTTCAGGACTTTGAGTTACTGATACTGTTCCATTCAGAAACACTACTCTCATTTCTACACTCTTCTTGTAACCATCTGCGATATGATGATATGAGAGAGCTCAGATATGAGATACACACTGTAACTGCTCCTGAACCATGTTTTGTCATCTGTACTTTCTCTGTCCTGTCTATTTAGTCCTCTACTGGTACAGACACCTAACATTTATATGTTTTCAAGGTTAGTACAGTACATGCAATCAAAACAATCACACAACTAAAATATTTCCTTGAACTCAATTCCCCCATTAGATATACAGTTTTTATTTCCCTTTTCATAGTTCATCTTTTAGAAATTTAACTCATATTCAACATCATTAATTTCTTGCCTAAGAAATTGTGACACAATCAGGAAAAAATTCACAATTTCAAGATTCTCCCTGAGGAGTGAAGGGTTTGAACCCTACATTAGCATCCCAACTTTTAAGTCCTACCTCTGAGAGATGAGCCCGTAAAACCTCTAGCTTTGAATGCTAGCTTTGTATCACCAAGATCCATAAGGCTATAGCAAACAGAAAGTTCTTAAAGGGCCCATGCAAACTCACCTGGCTATACCCCAGAGCCCAGCCCAAAGAAAGCCACTGAAAAGTGCAGAGTCTTTCTGTGACAGAGGTCTTTTTGTTAATTTTAAGTCTTCGGCCTGATGGGCAGGCTGAGGGGCAATCCTAATTTAACACAAATCTAGCCTTCTGAAATATTCCCAAAGATGGAATCTGGCAGGTGTATTCTTCATGCTCTCCCTGTCATGCTTCAGGTTGCTGGTATCTCCTGGAAAGGAGCTTCTGCACTCAACTGACAACCACAGTTTTTAAGCTGCCACCCAGGGCACAACACTTGATCACCAGACTCTGGTGGCTGGGCTTATGTTCAAAGGTCCCATAGGACTATAACAAATGAAAAAAGAATTCTTAACCAGCTATATTTCAGAGGAAAGACAGCAAACTAAAATGCCCAGTTTGTTTTTTTGTTTTTTTGTTTTTTGTTTTTTGTTTTTCTGTGAAAGAGGCTTATTAGCTTATTTCATAGCTCTGGCCTGAGGGGCAGGTTTCTAATTAAACACACATCTAAGGGTCAAATATAATCCTACCAAGAAATCTTCATGTTCTCCCCTGACTCTTCCCAAGTTGTTGGTTTCTCCTGGAAAGCAGCTTGCACACATGTTTCATGAACTGATTTTTGTGACTACCCCCAGGGGACACTCCAGATTGCATGGCTCTTGAGGCCAGGGGGATTATGATCACAGATCCCATATGACTGTAACAAATGAAGAAATAGTTTCTAACTGGTTACACCCCAGGGCACAGCAGGGAGGCAGGCATACTGAAACAGTTTATAAAAGAAGCCTATCAGCTTATTTTTAAAGCTTCAGACTATAGGGTGGGCTTCTAATTAAACACACATGTAGGGGCTAACTACAATTTTCTCCAGAGATCAGAGAAGTCAGCTGGCACCACCTTGGTGATTTCCCTCTGCCCAAACTTAGGTTGTCATCATCTCTGAGAAATAAGCTCATGTATAAGTCTGACACTCTGACTTACATGGCAGCCACCCAGAGGACACAATCCTTGATAGCGTAACTCTGGTAGTCAGCAGATCTTCTGTTCAAGGTTTGATAGGATGGGAATAAACAGTCCTTTACTGGTTATAACCCCAGTGTTCAATGCAGAAGGAGCAGATAGAAGTGTCCATCTCTACTCTTCTCCTGAAAGGTGTTTATCAGCATACCTTAAAATCTGCTGTCTGAGGTTCTGGTTCCAAACAAGTCTAATCTAGGTGCTGACTGAAATCCTACCCTATGGGACACTGACAGATCTTGACAAACCCTCCACTATTGAGAATCACTAAGAATAACTGGTTGAGAAATTGCTGATACTTGAACCAAGAGCTAGGGCATGGTTGAGCAATAAGATTTATCTTCCTGTGAGGCCACTCCTTCAAGACTGGGAAAGGAGGCTCTTTAATGCATAGAAACCAGCTCAGAGATTCAAGGAAAAATAGAGAAATAAAAGAATTATGGCAAATGAAGGTACAAGATAAAACCTCAGAAAAGGACCTTAATAAAATGAAGATCAGTGATTTTCCTGATAAAGTGTCAAAATAATGGTCATAAATATGCTTACCAAACTTGAGAAAAAAATCAATGAATATAGTGATAATTTAAGAAGGTAAAACTATAAGAAAGTACCAAAGGAAAATCACAAAGCTGAAAAATACAATAACAGAAAGATACAATGGAAAAGTTCAAGAGTAGACAAGATAAAACCCAATTAAAGGATGAGTTAACTCAAAAGACAAGGAAGTGTAACTCACCCAAAAGCAACAAAAGGAAGAAAAAAGGAAAAAGAGTAAGGGTGACTTAAAAGACGAGATGGATGTAAAACCAAAAAAAAATAGTCTATATGCTACTTACTGAACTCACTTCAGATGTAAGGACACTAACAGACTGAAAGTAAAAGGATGAAAAATACATTCCATGCAAATAGAGACTAAAAGAAAGCTGGGATAGTTATAAAGACATCAGTCAAAATAGATTTTAAGACAAAGACTGTAATAGGAGACCAAAAAAAAAAAAAGGTTATTACCAAAAAATCATTACAAATGATAAAAGTGTTAGTCGAACAAGAAGATATAACATTTGTAAGTATTTAAAAACAAACATAGAAGAATCAAAATATATAAAGCAAACTTAAAGGAGCAAATACACATGCTGAAGTAATAGTAGAAGATTTTAATGTCCCACTTTCATCAGTGAATAGATCATCCAGACAGGAAATCAATGAGAAAACACTGTCTTTAAACATTTGAGATGGACTTAAAAGACATGCAAAACATATCATTCAAAAGCAATGGAACACACATTCTTCTCAAGTGCACTTAGAACATTCTCCAGGAAAGATTATTTGGCAGGCCATAAAACAAATCTTAATAAATTTAAGAAAATTGAAATCATATCAAACATCTTTCCAAACATAGTGGTATGAACTAGAAATCAATTATATGGAAAAAACTGCAAAATTCAAATATATGTGGAGATTAGACAATATGCTATGATTAACCAATGGGTCAATGAAAAAATTAAAAGATGAATAAAAAGTTAAAGCAGATGAAAATAAAAATACAACATACCAAAATGTATGGGATGTAGATAACGCAGTTCTAAGAGGAAAGTTCATAGTGATTAATTCCTATCACAAAAAACAACAAAATCTCAAACAAGAGAACTTTGCACCTTAAGGAACTAGGGATAGGAAACAAAGTCAGCAAAAAAGAAAGAAATAGCAGCTTAGAATGTGAATAATACAATGGAGACTAAAAAAAACTAGAGACTAAAGGAAACAACAGAAAATATCAATGACACTAAGAGCTATTTCTTTGGGAAAAAAAAATTTTAAAAACCTTACAAACCTTTAGCTAGAGTCACCAAGAAAAAAAAAGAACTCAAATCAAATGAAAAATTAAAGAGGAGATGTTACAGCTGATACCACAGAAATATAAAGATCATTAGGGACTATTGTGAACAATTTTATGTCAACAAATTAAACAACTTAGAAAAGACAAATTCCTAGAAACATATAATCTATCAAGACTGAATCATGAAGAAAAAAAAAAAAAGAATCTGACAGAGGGATTATAAATAAGGATATTTTAAAAGTAATCAAAAGCATTCCCAACAAACAGAAGTTCAGGCCCAGATAGTTTCACTGGTAAATTCTACCAAGCATATAAAAAAGAAAATAATACCAATCCTTCCCAAACTCTTCAAAAATAGAAAAGGATGAAACACTTCAAAACTCATTTTATGTGTCCAGCATTATCCTGATAACAAAGCTAGACAAGGACAGTATTAAAAAAGAGAAAATTACAGAATTCTTGATGAACATAGATGCAGAAATTCTCAACAAAGCATTAGCAAACCAAATTCAAGAACATATTAAAAAGAGCATACACCATGATCAAGTAGGATTTATTCTAATGGTGTACAAATAATTCAACATCGACAAATAAATGTGATATACCACATTAGCAAAATGAAGGTAAAAAAAATTATATGATCATGTCAATAGAGGCAAGAAAGCATTTAACAAAATTCAGCATCCATTTATAATAAAATCTCTCAACCAACTGCATATAAAGGGAACATATATAATAAAGGCCATACATGACAAACCCACCACTAACATCATACTTAATGACGATAAGTTGAAGAATTTTCCTCTAATATCATCAAGACAACAATGATCAAGACAAGACAACTTCTACCACTTTTATTTAACATAATATCGAAAGGGCTAGCCAGAGTAATTAGGAATAAAATTTGAGCAATCAAGCCTGTCAATACAATTTAGTTGTTCAATCAGCCTTAAAAGTGGTAGCACCTTGGGGTGCCTGGCTGGTTCAGTTGACAGAGCATCTGACTCTTCATCTTGGGGTTGTGATTTCAAGCCCCACATTGGATGCAGAGATCACTTAAATAAGTAAACAAACAAACAACCCCCCCAAATTAAAACCCCAAAAACCAAAAAAAAAAAAAAAGAGTTAGAAAAAGGGGTAGTATATTGGTCTTGATGGGGATCACGTGTTAGAATGTTGGAGACTACCAGGTATTTGAGGTCCATACTTTGACAAACATTGTCATGGATAGCTATAATGAGAAAGGTAGAGAAAGGAAATGCCAGGGGTGTAAGCTTCAAAATTTTAGAAGGACTTGTAAAGGAAGGAAGAGTAATGGCTTGGAACTAGTGATGGATAACCAGAAGGCGGCAGTATCAAGCCTCTTGAGTTACAAGGTGTGGAGAAGAAACATTTCCTTTGGAGTTACCTATAACAGAAGCAGTATTGGGAGCTAAGTTTCAATTACATCTTATAGATGAAGAATTCTGTGAAAAATGTTAGACTAAAGACAATTTATGGCACAAATGAAAGCATGAAGGGCCTAGTGATAACACGGGTGAACTGGGAAAAAAAAAAAGAAAACAAGAATGATTGAATAAGAAAGAAAGATAAAAAAATTCATTATTTTAGATGCAATATTTTCTTTTCTTTTTTTGACCAAGTTTAGGTTGGAAATTTTTTCCTCCTGTCTCTTCTGCCACAATCATCATGCAGCTCTTGCCTTGAATCATTACAACTACCATCTACCTGGCCTCTTTACCTCCAGGATTATCTTCTTCAATCTCCTACTCCAAAGAATAAGAAAATTATCTACACTAATTGTAAACATGATTGTCTTCCTTTTTATCCCCCCTTTTAGTGTGTTTTTTTTTTTAATCATTTTCTTCAGGATAAAGTATAAGACATTTACCAAAGTATAAGACTTCTACAATCATTCCTTCTTTCTTGTTCACAATTATTACTCCTGAAATTTATGAACCATAATGTCTAATCCTTGATGTTTCATACCTCTACACGTTGCTTATGCTGTTTCCTCAGTCATTGGGGAGCTGTTATTTGTTGACAACTAATGTGTAGGAGAGAATACAGAATTATTTAATAGTATAGTAGACAGCACCAACTTATTTTTTAAAAGTCGTCATTTTTTTTTAAAGATTTTATTTATTTCATACAGAGAATGAGAAAGAGAGAGCATGAGTGTTTTGTGAGGGAGGGAGGGAGAAGCAGACTCCACACTGAGCAGGGATCCTGACGTGGGGCCCCATGTCAGGACGCTGTTCATCATGACCTGGGCTAAAGGCAGACACTTAATCAACTGAGCCACCCAGATACCCAAAAATTTTTCATATTTTTAAGGAAATGGTTTAAAATACATTGATTAAATCCAAATTGTGCAGGTGGATGGATCCTGTAATTTCTCTAGAGCAAACCTTGATTCTACTGCACTTTGTTCTTATAATCATTTGTCTGACTTAAATTGGTCACTTGACATTTTCTTAAAACCAGTTTCCTCAAATATAAGTTGGAAATAATATTTTAATGCATATTTCTTAGAGTAATTAAGATAGCTGAATAAAGTAAAACACATTAAGAAGTTTAAAAGAAGTTACTCAGTTAAGGAAAAGTAACATTGTTACAAGGTCCTATGCAAATAATAATTTTTATTTCTTTGTCTGCCATAGTTTTATTTTGTACTCACATATTATTCTGAAATGCAATATTCCTAAAATAGTTGTATAAAAGAAGTGAAACGTATCTTCATATTCTGTTTAGGTCTTTCTCAAAATCAGGATTTATAATCCTGCTGCTACATTTAGGGTTTTCTTAACAGGTCAGGAAATGAGTCTTATATAACTATAGGTTTTTCAGTGTCAATCTCACTGCTCTTCAGAGTAGTAGAAGCCTGACATTTATCAATGAGGACAACCGAAACAAAGATTTCCTCAGACTCACACTGTGCACATAGGTAAGAATGCCAAAGGGGATAGCTATAATGATGGTGACCACTTCTGAGGCAGCATAATTCCAGAAAATTAGCATTCTTAAGGACATGGGAATTCACACACAGACTTATGCAGTACAGAGTTTGAAAGCAAGTATTCTTGGTTATGGTACAGGAAACCAAGACTGAAAAGAAAGAAATGTCCAGAGTTTTCTTTAGGAGGGGTGACTCTGATTATTTGGCAATAATACACCAGAAAATTCCCACCGATATGATTCCTAAAATGCAACTTGTATATTTTTAAGAGCCAAAATAATGTTAATGCTTATGGTTGAAGAATGCAGGGTTTGTTTACATAAAATGGATTTAAGAAATCATCTGAAGAGGTAGAATGAGATAGTGCTGCTTTTACTGTTCAGATTATTTTGCATCAAAGTCTCTTAAAACTGTGTATTTGTAAGTCATACGATAATTTAGTAATCTTGAATCACTATATAGCTCCATTTTCTCTGAGTATAAATAACTGCTGTCTTCTCAATGTTCTAATGGTCTTAGAAACCCAAAATAGCTTATCATGCATTTGAATCCTAGAACAGTTGATGGTGGTTACCTAAACTAATCATAGAAAATAAATATTTATGGTTTTCCATTTGTTTTCATCAAAACCATTTCTGGGTAGACATCATTTAGCAGGATAATAATCTACCACTTTCTTTTCATTCAATTTTGCCAGAATGCTTATATCCTCCCCTACACATGCACAAACTATTACTAATTATCTTTTATTTATTAGAATTTAATTATAGAAATGAATTATATTGGTACTGAATTAATTATTTAAGAGGAGAAACTTTTCTATGTTAACTATGGAAATCTTAAAGTCTATCCTCCCATTTCCACATGGGTAAATCATGTAAATTCAGAAATTTTGTTTTGATATCTTATAATTTCTAATGTTAAAAAAAAAGCATTATTTACTTCACTGACATTATGGGCCTTTGATATCACAAGGTAAAAATTAAATGTTGGCCGTAGGGTGCAAATTATGCATAGTTAGAATACAAAAGGCAAAAAGTTTAACTATTGAAAAGCTAAAAGAGAAGGAGAACAATTTTGGTTCTAATGGGTTTTTGATTGCCAGTCACAATATTTTGCTTTCCATTTTCCTTCTGAAGTTAATACTACTTTCTCATTGGGACACATGCATAGCTATGAGCAATAACAGTAATGTTATATCCAATAATTACTTGACACAAGTTCCCTGACTAGTAGAATTGAATTTTGGTTTCTAATATGAATAACATATGCTAATATGACTTAAATTGCACAGAACTGAAAAATCGTTGCTTTTATGCTTTTAGAAAAAACTATTGGTCTTAATTTCATAGAAGGAATTACTTCCATGTTCAAAAAACTCTGCATCAAAGGTGTTTACATGCTAAAAGATTTTTGTTTAAAAGGTAGCAATTTAAATATCAGATTTTAAGCTGATATTTTAAGTCACAATTGCTGGAATCTCTAAAATATAATCACTCCTATTTTGCTGAATTAGTATATCAAATGAGGACTTGGAGGTTTAATTCTATTTGGAAAAGGATTTGTCTTGTTGTTTACTCCTAACTAATGTTTTTCTGCTTAAAATACCAATCTTAAAAACAAATGTTTATTAAATATTTATTAGAAAGTTGTCCAGTTTATCTTTTAAGGATGATTTCTTTGAATCATATTAATAAGAAAAAATTTATTTCATAGAGACTTCCAGAGTAAATTCCAGAACATTCCTTGATAAATATTCTTTGATAACATCCTAGGATTTAATAACTCCACCTACAGGAAAGTCTAACTTATATTACCTACAAATCATTTGTGCTCCAACCTAAACACATGTGCCATGGTTGCATCCTCTGCAGAAATTGAGAATTGCTGGCCCCTAGCCCTTTGAAAAATAATTTTTCATGTACTTGAATTTCTTTGCTAAATTTATTGTAAGTCAATGAAAAAAATCTATTTGTAAAAATTCCATGTTGGACCCTCCTAGGCTACCCAATGTTATTACAATAACAATTTTTCCTATATATACAACGGAAATATACTTAACTTCAAAATATGCATGAAAGCCTATATTTTTGCCATTGTTCAGAATGCTTGTTACCTATTTCCATGAATTTTACCTTAAAAATAATGACTTCCAATTTATTTGTGTAGTTTTGTTGTGGTCATTTATTCTCTCTGCATTAGCCGTTGTCATCTTCTTATTATTCCATGTTTCTTTTTCTCTCTTTTTTTTTTTAAGATCTTTTAAATTTATTTGACAGAGATCACAAGAAGGCAGAGACGCAGGCAGGGGTGGAAGGGGGGAGCAGGTTCCTGCTGAGCAGAGAGCCCGATGAGGGGCTCAATCCTAGGAACCTGGGATCATGACCTGAGCTGAATGCAGGGGCTTTAATCCACTCAGCCACCCAGGTGCCCCTATTCCATGTTTCTTTGAGAATGCTCTACTCTCTCATGCTTAGCCTTATGCTTCCAGTGGAACGAACTCTAGGATTAGCTCAAGAGTGGCTCAAATTAATCTTTCACTCCTTCACACCCCACCATAACATTAACATATTAATTAATTGGTGAAAATAAGGCCACATGGCTCAACTTGGGCCTGTGACACATGAGGATATATTTGCTGGGGTTTTGTAAAAAAGCATTTTCTTTGTCTCCATAATAGGACCAGAACAAATGCTCTCTTTTCTAAATGGTATGGAGTGAGCAGATGAAATAGGGCCCAACACTATTGCTTCTAAGAGTTTAGCTACCCTGGGAATAAGATGATAAAAGGGAGGACATGATCTAGAGAAAAATATCACAAATCTCTTGATAGAGATTTAAGTCCTTAAGTGCATTTAAGTCCTGCCCTCCCCTGGGCTATTCTGTTAAATTAAAACATGGATTTGGCTTTGTTTATATATATTATGCATACACATATTTTTGTTTGTTTAGGTCAATATCAGTTGATGTTTCTATCACTTGATTAAAAGACTATTAATTTATAAATATTCTGGTTAAACTTTTCTGGTTTTTCAAATTGTTTGATTGGCAAACTAGAGCCACCTAATAAATGTTTGGGAAAATAAATATTAAGAAATATATGTGTTCTCAAGATTAACTTCTCTAAATGCTAATAGTATTCATTATCTCTGGGAACATTGTTTTTCTCTTCTAACTACAAATTTCTGAAAATAGCAGATGACTATGATAGAGTTCTTCAAAAGTACAAACTTTAATCCTCCAAACATGCCAACCTCAAACTGTTTGATATACTGAAGACCTTTATATGATTAGATGCAAATAAGAAAGCAATTAAGTCATTATTCATTAGTACTAATGAGCATGTTATTTGGGCTTATTTTTTAAGTAAAAGAAAATAAGTGACTAGGAGAAAAAGGTGACGACAGGATTAGAATCTTAAAGACCAGTCATACTGCAGTGCATGATGGGTGTGGTAGGATATACAAAAAAAAGCTATCTGGGGCCCTGAGGCTCCTGGGGAAGGTAACTAAGCAGCCAAGGAATGGGGTGTGTAGAAGACAATGTTTCACTCTATATTTTCATATACCTTCTAAATTTGAACAGGTGAACTTACTACCTATGCAAAAGTAAATACTTTAAAACCATAAAAAATAATAGTTATATGTTGATTGTATTTCAATAAAGCTGTGGGAAGAATCACCTGCCACTTGCCATCATTTTGGGGTTATAAATTATTGAGAGAGAGGTTTGTATTTTCTAAGTTAATGCATTCTTCATACCATTTTCTCTCTTATAAATATTTTAAATCTTCTCTTCCTTCATTCTCTCAAAGATGTTCTATTATCTGTAAAAGTATTTTTTCCTATTTTTTTCTAATTATGTTATTTCTGCAACAATTCTTTATTCCAGTCATAATCTTCTGCTTTAAGCACTGTCTACCCAAACCTCAGCTTCCTTTTTCTTTATAAGACCTAGAGATAATTCCATGCTTTAAACATACACACATGAATATTTTTGTGCATTCATTAAAATAATTTTCCATAAATCTGGGACTATTCAATCTACTGATACATTTGATGGCCTACATTCATGCAATTGACTTTGACCAGTTTATTTCAAATATCACAAATATGTTTTGTCATTTATTTATCTAGTAAACATATATTATCTCTTTTGTTACTGGCGTTGTCTTTGACATTGCAGACACAATTAACAATGAGAAACTTTGAATAATTTGTTCTCGTTAACATTTAATTAATTTACATATTACATGGAAACATTCTTAAAAGCTTTTGACATGAAACCAGGGTGTATCAATTTCAAACCAGTGATAATACCCTTTATTTCATTCACGTCCTTGTAGCAAATATCTAGAAGACTGGTTTGAAAAAAATATTTTAGAATATTTAGAATTGCTTGAAAAAATGTTGCATCCTGATGTTGTATAATTGGAGGTATACTTTTTTGCTTGAACTTTAAGTAGTAAATTATTATAGGGCAATTATTCCCATGGGAAAGTATTCCATCCCATTGTTTCATCTTTTATGAAAGATTGGTTTTGTATTAAAAATGTTGTCACCAAAGAAATGGGTTTTCAGGTTTAAAAAGACATTTAAGTAGTGTGTTCAATTTACTTGATCATTATTTGTACATGGTATGGTTTATGGAAAATAGAGATATACCAAGCACCCCTACATGATTCTTATGGTCAGACAGTTTGGGAAGTATGCTGGAGAAGTGTATAAGAGGGACTAGACCAGGATGTCTGGGTGGCTCAGTGTTTAACTATCTACCTTTGGCTCAGGTCATGATCCCAGGGTCCTTGGATAAAGTCCCACATCAGGCTCCTTGCACAGCAGGGAGCCTGTTTCTCCCTCTGCCTGCCAACCCCCTGCTTGTGCTCTCTCTGACAAAAAATACACAAAATCTTTAAAAAAAATAAAAAGACTGACTAGTCTAACTACCTCCAGTGTCTTATTAAACATATCAACTTGAGATCTACTTATTTTAAAAAATAGAAATGATAATTTTCAAGACTCCCCTATCATTTACATTTCTTCAGCTCCATTTCAAAAAAGAAAATAAAATTATATCTTAATTATATCTTAAATTATAAACTCAATTTATAACTGTGCAACTTAAATTATAAACACCTGTCATGTATGAGAAAATCCAGGATACTAAATACTACTTTATAGATAATACTTTTCTTTATAATTGCAGTATCTCAGATATCATTACATTTAGGCCTTATATCAATGCATTTGACAAATTCATCCATTATTATGCTTTCTGGTTTCACTGATCTTTTATAATTATGTTCCTTAAGAATACTTTTCACATATCATATCAACCTTACACAAGCATCAATATTCCCAATTTCCATATAGTATGTTTCCCTAAATATCTTATATTAAAATTAACCTTGTCTCACTGCACTCTCTTTTTTACTCCGATATATGTTATCTGGCATATTTCTACTTCTGAATTTAATAAAGTGCAAATATCTTTTTTTTTTTATTGAAGGCTATTTCAAACTTTTTCAATAGTCTCCTATTTTTCTATATCAAAGACTCTGCTTTTCTTTCTATGTAAAGCTTTACACCCTAGATTTAAAGGCCACCTCTGAAATTCTTGGGAAAATTCTGGCAGACTCACAAATTTGGTAAATAAAATTATGAATATTATAACATTTCACCATTCCTTTTTTTTTTAAGATTTTATTTATTTATTTGACAGAGAGAGATCACAAGTAGGCAAAGAGGCAGGCAGAGAGAGAAGGAAAAGCAGGCTCCCTGCTGAGCAGAGAGCCAGGACCCTGAGATCATGACCTTAGCCAAAGGCAGAGCTTAACCCACTGAGTCACCCAGGCATCCCATATTTCACCATTCTTATAGTCAAATAAATCTTTCAGATTCTTTGCATATACTAGCCCCTCGATATGCTTTTGCAGAATGAATAAAATATAGGTCTATATAAATTCCAGTATCTTTTTATTTTTTTCTCCTATGGTTAATCTTTACTCTATCAATAAATAATACCTGAGCTTTATCTTTTCTTTTCTTTTTTTAATATTTACTTATTTGAAAGAGAAAGTGAGATAGAGAGACCACGAGCATATAGGAGGAGCAGAGGGAGAGCAAGAAGGAGAGAAGTAGAATCCCCACTGAACAGGAAGCCTGATGATGGGCTTGTTGCCAGGACCCTGAGATCATGACTTGAGCTGAAACCAAGTGCTGACTGCTTAACTGACTGAGCCACCCAGGAAACCCAAGGTCTATCTTTTCTTTTCTTTCATATATATATATATATATATATATATATATATATATATATATATATATATGTAATTTATTTGTCAGAGAGAGACAGACAGAGCACAAACAGGGGGAGCAGCAGGCAGAGAAAGAAGCAGGGTCCCCAATGAGCAAGGAGCCAAATGAGGGACTGGATCCCAGGACCCTAGGATCATGACCAGACCTGATGGCAAACAACTGACTGAGCCACCCAGGCATCCCTCTAGACTTTCTTAATTTCTTATTTGCTTAAGTGTTTTTCCAGATACCCTATTTCTTTCCTTTTTTTTTCTTTTCTTTCTCTTTGTTCGTTTTCTTTCTTTCTTTACTTTCTTTCTTTCGTTCTTTCTTTCTTTCATTTCTTTCTTTCTCTTAGATAGAGTAGGGACAGAGGGAGAGGGAGAGGGACTCTTAGGCAAACTCCATGCTCAGTGCAGAGCCAGACATGGGGCTCAGTCACACAACCCTGATATTATGACCTGAGCTTAAATACAAATCAAACACCTAACTGACTGAGCCATCGAAGTGCCACCCAAATACCCTGACTTTTAGTTTATTTGACTTCCATAATTTCAGAAAACTTATTCATCATAAAAAAATGCAATGATTTTGAAAATGTCAATTGGATATGATTGTGTTAAATAATAAAAACCAGCAATAAAGAATTTAAATGCTCTTAATATCTTATATAAATGGAGCTAATACACTTTCAGGATATATATATAAATATAGATAGATCTAGATTGATCTCTCTCTCTCTCTCTCTCTCTCTCTATATATATATATATATATATATAAAATCTTTAAATGCTTTCAGAGTGAAGAAACTCAAAACTTGGTAGTTGCACTCATTAAATGGGTTGGTCTTTGGTGTATTGAAAAAAATTAGCAAACATTTTACTTGAGAAAATAATTTTTGAATATGTAATGAAGGAAAGAGATTGTTAAGAAATTCACTAAATCATTGGGTTTTGTAATACAACCCACATAAAAGACAGTAAATGCTTCAAGTTTGCAGTGATCTGAATGTTTATGCTATCCTCCCCCAAATTTATGTACTGAGATCTTCACCCCCCAAAATCATGGTACATATAGTTGGAGTTTTTGGGAGGTGTTTATGCAATGAGAGTGGAATCCTTATGAAAGTGATTAGTGCTCTCGCAAAAGAGAATCCACAGAACCCCTGGCCCTTGCGAGAACATAGCAAAAAGATGTGACCTGTGACCAGGAAACAGGCCCTCACCTAACCACACCGCTACACTTCCTTTCAGACTTTAAAGCTCCAAAACTGTGAGAAACAGTTTCTATTTTCTATACACTGCCTAGTCTGTGATATTTTCTTATAGCAACCCAGTGGATTAAGAAAAAGTGAGAACTATATTTGCTTCATATTTAATGTCTCAGTAGACCTTAATTATGCTATTTAAGTATGGTGGTGGTTGTTTCTCATCAAGTATGCTAAAAAAATTTAGACTTGCGATATATTCTTTTCTATATAGATACCAAGACCTAAAGCCTGAACAAGACCTAAAGCCTGAACCAAAATCTACTACCAGTTCATGCCTACTATGTATTCCAGATCTTAAAATCTTTGCAATAACTTTCTGATAGTTTTGTAGTAAATTGTGATTCCCAGACAAGAGAAAAAAAGAGACTAAGTTGCTTTTAATGATGATGACTTCCTCCTATGGCAGTTGTGACTCTCCATCTGAGGCCTCTCTGGTGATCCACATGAGGGGTAATGAGGGCTAGAGATTCAACGCGCCCATAGGCAGCAATCAGCTAACTTTAAGTGGAAGAAGATACATATATCCTAGATTTCTCACATCTTATTCAGAACAATTTTGAGGCAAGACTGAATACCAGATTTTCCCGGAAGATCAAGTTCTAGTTGCTTACAGTAGTACAACTTTAAAGTAGCATGAGTTTCTGGACAAAAGTTAAAGACTTTCCTTTTTAGACTTCATGTTAACAGTTAAAGTCATATATCTTTGTGTCTAAGTTTTCCTTTTATGATTTTCAAGCCTTTTATATTTTGGGTGATTTCCACTCAAAACTTATTTTATTAAATGAAATTCTGTGTGTGAAAGGCTATTAATAATTTTCAATGATCGAAACCGATATCTAAAGCATTATTTTACTGTTATTTTATCATGATAGGCTGTTATTTCCTTCTTATGCCAACTTATAAAATGTATATACTTGTGTATAAAGTACAAACACTACATATTTAAAAACATTTTTTGTGTTGTTTTAACATGATTGTTATTGAAATTTGCTTTTAAGTATTATACTCTGTTTATTATGTGAATGTAAATTTATTTTTCCTTTTAGAAATTTAGCTATGTATTTTGTCCAAATAAGAAATAAGCCACATATCACTTTTTTTTTTTGACATTGGAAAGTATATACATTGTGCTAAATTGAAATGTTGTAGAAATGTACATATTCCTCAGTGACACTTAGAAAAACAAGCATGGAAGCTGCTTCTCCAAATTAAACTTGAAATAAGTTTTTTAAAAATTTTATCAGTTTTCAGTCTTATAACTGAAATTAACCTGAATAAGGCTCATTATGGCACTGTCTATATTAACTTTAATTACAGAATACATTAGTTTTACCAAAAGACAGTTTCAAGATAAAATAAGATCTTATTAATAGCATATACTGAATCAAAATTTTAGGTCTTAAATCTAAGTGTTGAATATTGTCTAAGTTTTGAGTGTTAGTGTATTGAATCTAGAAGTATTAAGATGCCATGGTGAGGTTCAACAAATCTGGTGAATCATTGTAATTTGCCACAAAATTGCTTTTCACATAAAGGTGCTTATTCCAAAATGTCTAGTTTTACTTTAGTCATTTGTTATTTCCTACATCACATCCATTAGCAGATATCACTGACTACATATCCCAAGTGTATCCCAAATATTTCCTTTTCTTTTCATTTCCAGTCCTACCACTCTAAGAAGAGTTACAATCTTCTTCTACTGAAACAATAGCCTCACAACTGCTGTCCTTGCCTTTATCATTTATTCTCTATTCATCTATTTACTATAGAAAAGATTTAAAGTTACTTTTTCCAAGTCTCCAGTGATTTTCTATCACACTTAAACACAACTGCCTCACTTTCCATCCCAAATTTGGCATTCTCGTTTTGTATCTCTCTCCTGACCACCAATTACATGTCAGGTACCTCAGTTTTCTGGCTATTCTTTCCATGCACCTTGTTTGCACCTGCCTTAAAGCCTTTGCTCCAGGTGTTTCTTCTTTCTAGAATGTTTTGTCTCCTTGCCACATATAAACCTTCTGACTATTCAGATCTCACTCATATGCTATCACCTGAAACAAGAAGACAAATGTTCCCTAACCTCTGAATCTAAAATAGTCACTAAGTCACTTTCTAAAGCATCACTGAATTTTACTGCTTTGCATATAATGTATTAATACCTGATAATTTTCTTATTACATATTTAATATGTTTATTTACCTCTGTAAAAGAACATTTTCTCCCTGAAGGCAAATTGCTAGTCTGTATACAGGGCATTGTATTCTCAACATCTAAGACCATGAATTAATTAATGAAGAAAGTCAGTAAATATATATGAGAGTAAAATGAAAACAATTTAAAACTGTTACATAGTGCATCAATATTACTATCTTTCAGTGTATTTTATGTAATGAAGATTAATAAAATGTGAAAACTAAAATACTAAAATTCATCAGTGGAAATAATTAAAGAAAAATATCTCGTGTTTTAATAGCATATAGTATGATAAAGACCCTTCCTGGAAGAATAAGATGGCGGAGGAGTATGAGACCTAAATAACACCAGGTTCTAGGAGTTCAGTTAGTATCAAACAATTCTGAACACCTACAAACTCAACAGGAGATCAGAGAAGAGCAGCAGTTGTAGGAACAGAACAGCACCACTTGGTAGGACATGTAGAGAAGTGAATCCGAGGCAATGCAAGGGAAGGGAGGCCACAGCGGAGAGGGGCAGCTGCTGGCAAGTGATAGAGCAGTGGAGCACAAAATCTGAACTTTTAGAAGTCTGCTCCACTGAGGCAGAGGCTAAGCAGGGGGTGGAGGCTTCACAGGGACAGTATAGTCACAGAACCCATGGGGTCACAGAAAGACCAGGGCTTCCTGAGTGTGGCAGAGCTCCCAGGTATTGGAGCAGGGACACTGACTGCAGAGCCAGACTGTGGAGTCAGCTCTCAGCTCGGGGTTAGCTTAAACTATGATCCAAGGCACAGTTGGGCCACTACTTTTGGAGCAGGGACCCAACAAGACTCACCTTCCTCCTCTGGGAGGAGTGGTATGGGAGTGCACTGAGGAATTGGCTAGGTTTGAAGCTCCAAATGGAGCTGTTCACCAGATATAGAAATGCCTAGTCACAGGTCAGGTGAGCACAGAGCACAGCCAGAGACCAGGGAGATGGGAAGGATTCATTGCTTTTTTCACAGGGTGCAGTAAAGAGTGAGGCCCCAAGCTCTCAGCTCCTATGGGGCCAGAAATGAGGAGGCCACCATTTTAATTCTCCTCCTCCAAAGCTGTATGGAAAGTGTTCAGGGAACAAAAGCTACTGAGAGCAAAATCAAGCAGATTACTTAGCCTGGGCCCTGGCAAGGGTGATACAATTCCACCTTGGGCAAAGACTTTGAGAATCACTGCAACAGGCCCCTCCCCCAGAAGACCAACAAGAACATCCAGCCAAGACCAAGTTCACCAATCAAAGAGAACTGCAAAAATCAGAGCTATGGGAATATAACACATAGAATTCATGGCTTCTTTTCCCCTGATTCTTCAGACTTTCAAACTTAATTTTTTTTATTTTATTTTTTCTTATTCTATTTTTTAAAATTTTTTCCTCTTTCCTATTTTAACCTTTTTAAACTATTTTATCAATACCTTTAAAAATTTTTTTTAAATTTTCATTGTTATAGTCATATTCTATCTTTTCATTGTATTTAACCTTATTTTTTTGTATACATATAGGATTTTCTTTCTTTAAAATTTTGGGATACAGTTTCTTCTAACAGATGAAAATATACTCTAAATCTACTGCATGGCTTTGTTCTAGACTCCAGCCTGATCACATTCTTTGCTCTTTTTATTTTTTTAACCAATTAACAATTCCTTTTTTAGAATCTATTGAAATTTTTATCTTTAAATTATATTCCATCCCTTCGTGTTTATGCTTATATTTGTGTGTGTGTGTGTATGTGTGTGTATATATATATGTGTGTGTGTATGGGTGTATGTATGTGTGTGTGTGTATATATATATATATATATAAAAAAACTTCTTCTTTCTTTCTTTCTTTAAAATTTTGACAGGCAGTTTCTTCCAACAGACCAAAATACACCCAAATTTCAAGTGTGTGGCCCTTTTCTATTCTATATATGTATATATAGAATATGTATATTCTCTATATATTCTATATTATATGTACTCATATGTATATTCTATATGTATATATTATATATATATTCATATGTATATTCTATATGTATATATATTCTATATGCATATTCTATATATATTCTACATATAGAATATATATATCTATATATGTACATATATATTTATATATATTTTATATATATCTCTATATATATAAATATAAAATATCTATATTTTATATATATTATATATATAATATATAGATATTATATATCTATATAGAAAGCTATATAGATATATACAAAATTAACTATATATATGTAGTTTGTTTTTTCCTCCTTTCTTCCCCCCTGGTTTTGGGTCTCTTCCAATTTGGTTAGTGTACATTTTCTTGGGGTCATTGCTACCCTTTTAGTATTTTGTTCTCTCATTCATCTATTATTATCTGAATAAAATGACAAGATGGAAAAACTCACCTTAAAAAAGGCAAAAAAATACAGAAAAGAAAAGAAAAAGAGGCAATGCGAATGGCTAGGGACCTAATCAATAGGAGCATTAGTAAAAAATCAGAACTAGAGTTCAGAATGAAGATTATCAAGGGGCTAGCTGGGCTCAAAAGAAAGCATGCAAAATAATAGAGAATCCTCTTCTGGAGAAATAAAATCCCTTTCTGGAGGAAAAAGAAAAACCTAAAATCTAATGAAGTTGAAATTTTAAAAAAGCTATTAACGAGGTGTAATAAAAAATGGAGGTACTTACTGTTAGGATAAATGAGGCAGAAGAAAGAATTAGTGATATAGACTAAATGATGGAGAATAAAGAAGTTGAGAAAAAGATAAACAACTACTGGACCATGAGGGGAGAATGTGAGAGATAAGTGATACCATGAGATGAAACAGTATTAGAGTAAATGGAAACCCAGAAGAAGAAGATAGAGAGAGGGGGGCAGAAGGTATATTGGAGCAAATTACAGCAGAGAATTTCCTTAATTTAGCAAAGTCAGGAGGCACAGAGAACCCCATCAAAATCAATAAAAATAGGTCAACACACTGTCATCTAATAGTAAAACTTACAAGTCTCAGAGACAAAGAAAAAGTCCTGAAAGCAGCTCAGGACAAAAGGTCTGTAACATTCAAGCACGGAAATATTAGATTGGCAGCAGACCTATTTACAGAGACCTGGAAGGCCAGAAAGTACTGGCATGATATATTCAGAGCACTAAATGAGAAAAATATGTAGCTAAGAATACAATATCCAGCTAGGCTGTCATTGAAAATAGAAGGAGAGATAAAAAGCTTCCCGGACAAACAATATCTAAAAGAATTTGCAAACACCAAACCAGCCCTATAGGAAATATTGAAAGAGTTCCTCTAAGCAAAGAGAGAGCCTAAAAGTAACAGATGAAAAAGGAACAGAGACAATGTATGGCAATACAGTGGCACTAAACTCATATATTTCAATAATTACCCTAAATGTAAATGGGCTAAATGCCCTAATCAAAAGATACAGGGTATCAGAATGGAAAAAACAAACAAACAACAACAAAAAAAACAAACAAGACCCATCAATATGCTGTCTGCAAGAACCTCATTTTAGACCCAAAGATACCTCCAGTATTAAAGTGAGGGGGTGGAAAACAATTTACCACGCTAATGGACATCAAAGGAAAGCTAGAGGGTGCCTGGTTGGCTCAGTGGGTTAAAGCCTCTACCTTCGGCTCAGGTCATGATCCCAGTGTCCTGGGATCGAGCCCCACATTGGGCTCTCTGCTTGGTGGGGAGTCTGCTTCCTCCTCTCTCTCTCTCTCTCTCTCTCTCTGCCTGCCTCTCTGCCTACTTGTGATCTGTCAAATAAATAAATAAAATCTTAAAAAAAAAAAAAGAAAGAAAGCTAGAGTGTTAATCTTTATATCAGATGAATTTAAGCCAAAGTCTATAATAAGAGATGTGGAAAGATACTATATTATACTTAAATGATCTGTCCAAAAAGAAGATCTAACAATTTTAAATATCTATGTCCCTAACATGGGAGCAGCCAATTATACAAACCAATTAATAACAAAAATCAAAGAAACAAATTGACAGCAATGAAATAATAGTAGGGGACTTTAACATTCCCCTCACTGAAATAGATATATCATCTAAGCAAAAGATCAACAAGGAAATAAAGGCTTTAAATGACACACTGGACCAGATTGACATCACAGATGTATTCAGAACATTCCATCCCAGAGCAACAGAATATGCATTCTTCTCTAGTGCACATAGAACATTCTCTGGAATAGATTACATCCTAGGTCACAAATATCATGTCAACCTGTATCAAAAGACTGGGATCATTCCTGGCATAATGCTTTGTATAATACTTTGAAACTAGAACTCAATCACAAGAGAAAAGTTGGAAAGAGCTCAAATACATGGAGGCTAAAGAGCATCCTACTAAAAAATGAATGGGTCAACTAGGACATTAAAGAAGAATTTAAAAAATCATGGAAACAAATGAAAATTAAAATACAACTGTTCAAAATTTCTGGGACACAGCAAAAGTGAACCTGAGACAAAAGTATATAGCAATATAAGACTTTCTCAAGAAACAAGAAAGGTCTCAAGTACACAACCTAACCCTATACCTAAAGGAACTGAAGAAAGAACAACAAAGAAAACCTAAACCCAGCAAGAGAAGAGAAATAAAAAAGATCAGAGCAGAAATCAATGAACTAGAAATCAAAAGAACATAAGAACAAATCAACAAAACTAGGAACTGGTTCTTTGAAAGAATTAATAAGATTGATCAATCACTGGTCAGACTTCTCAAAAAGAAAAGAGAAAGGACCCAAATGAATAAAATCATGAATGAAAGAGGAGAGATCACAACCAACACCAAAGAAATACAATCCAAGAACATATTATGAGCAATTATATAACAGCAAATTTGACAATCTGGAAGAAATGGATGCATTCCTAGAGATGAATAAACTACCAAAACTGAACTGGACGAAATAGAAAACCTGAACAGACCCATAACCCGTGAGGAGATTGAAGCAGTCATCAAAAATCTCCTAAAAAATAAGAACCCCGGTGCCAGATGGCTTCTCAGGGAATTCTACCAACACTTAAAGAAAGATTAATACCTATTCTCCTAAACTATTCCAAAAAATAGAAATGGAAGGAAAACTTCTAAACTCATTTTATGAGGCCAGCATTACTTTAATCCCAAAACCAGACAAAGACCCCATCAAAAAGGAGACTTACAGATTAATATCTGTGATGAACACAGATGCAAATATTCTCACCAAAATACTAGCTAATAGGATCCAACAATACATTAAAAGGATTATTCACCATGACCAAGTGAGATTCAAAACTGGGGGCAAGTTTCGTTCAACATCCACAAATCAATCAATGTGTACAAGACATTAATAAAAAAATAACAAGAACCATAGAATACTCTCAATAGATGCTGAAAGAATCATTTGACAAAGTAGAGCATCCTTTCTTGATCAAAATTCTTCACAGTGTAGGAATAGAGTTCATACCTCAATATAATAAAATCTGTCTATAAAAAACCCACAGCAAATATCATTCTCTATGGGGAAAAACTGAGAGCTTGTCCCTAATGTTAAGAACATGGTGGGGCTATCCACTATCACCACTGCTATTCAACTAGCACTAGAAGTCCTAGCCTCAGCAATCAGACAACAAAAAGAAATTAAAGGCATTTAAATCAGCAAAGAAGTCAAACTCTCACTCTTAGCAGATGATATGATACTTAATGAAAACCCAAAAGATTCCACTCCAAAACTGCTAGAACTCATACAGGAATTCAGTAAAGTATCAGGATATAAAATCAATGCACAGAAATCAGTTGCATTTCAATACATCAACAGCAAGACAGAAGAAAGAAAAATTAAGGACTCTATTCTATTTACAATTGCACCCAAAACCATAAGATACATTGAAAAAAAACCTAACCAAAGAGACAAAGAATTTGTACTCAGAAAAACTATGAAGTACTCATGAATGAAATTGAGGAAGACACAAAGAAATGGAAAACAGTCCATGGATTTCTCATGGATTGGAAGGTCAAATATTGTGAAAATGTCTATGCTGCCTAGAATAATCTACACATGTAATGTAATCCATAGCAAAATATCATCATTTTTTTTCCCAAAGAAATGGAACAAATAATCTTAAAATTTAAATGGCACCAGAAAAGACCACAAATAGCCAGAGGAATGTTGACAAAGAAAACCAAAGTTGGCAGCATCACTATTCCTGACTTCAAGCTCTATTACAAAGCTGTCATCATCAAGATAGAATGGTAATGGCATAAAAACAGACACATAGATCAATAGAACAGAATAGAGAGCCCAGAAATAGACCCTCAACTTTATGGTCAACTAATCTTTCACAAAGCAAGAAAGAATGTCCAATAGAAAAATAAGAATCTCTTCAACAAATGGTGTTGGGAACATTGGACAGGCACATGCAGAAGAATGAAACTGGACCATTTTCTTACACCACATACAAAAAGAGACTCAAAATGGATGAAAGACCTCAATGTGAGAAAGGAATCCATCAAAATCCTTGAGAAGAACACAGGCAGCAATGTCTTCGACCTCAGCTGCAGCAACTTCTTCCTAGAAACATGGCCAAAGGCAAGGAAAGCAAGGGCAAAAATGAACTATCAGGGCTTCATCAAGATCAAAACTTTTTGCACAACAAAGGAAATAGTCATCAAAACCAAGACAACCTACAAAATAGGAAAAAATATTTGCGAATGACATAACAGATAAAGAGCTAATATTCAAAATCTATAAAGAACTTATCAAACTCAACACCTAAAGAACAAATAATCCAATCAAGAAGTGGGCAGAAGACATGAACAGACATTTTTGCAAAGAAGACATGCAGATGGCCAACAGACACATGAAAGAGTGCTCCACATCACTGGGCATCAGGAAAATACAAATCAAAACCACAGTGGGATACCACTTCACACCAGTCAGGAATGGCTAAATTTAACTAGTCAGGGAACAACAGATGTTGGCGAGGATGCAGAGAAAGGGGAACCCTCCTATATTATCGGTGGGAATGCAAGCTGGTGCAGACACTCTGGAAAACAGTATGGAGGATCCTCAGAAAGTTGAAAATAGACCTACCCGGGGCACCTGGGTGGCTCAGTGGGTTAAGTCTCTGCCTTCAGCTCAGGTCATGATCTCAGGGTCCTGGGATTGAGCCTCTCTGCTCAGCGGGGAGACTGTTTCCCCGTCTCTCTGCCTACCTTTTTGCCTACTTGTGATCTCTGTCTGTCAAATGAGTAAATGGAATCTTAAAATAAATAAAGAAAGAAAGAAAGAAGAAGAAGAAAGAAAAGAAAATAGACCTACCCTATGATTCAGCAATCGCACTACTGGGTATTTACCCTAAAGATACAAATGTATCTTTACATGCACCCAAATGTTTATAGCAGCAATCTAAAGATACAAATGTATCTTTACATGCACCCGAATGTTTATAGCAGCAATCTCCACAATAGCCAAACTATGGAAAGAACCTAGATGTCCATCAACAGATGAATGGATAAAGAAGATGTGGTGTATAAATACAATGGAATATCTTCCAGCCATCAAAAATAAACCAATTTCTTGCCATTTTCAATGACATGGATGGAACTAAAGGGTAGTATGCTAAGTGAAATAAGTCAGTTAGAGAAAGACAATTATCATATGATCTCTCTGATATGAGGAATTTGAGGCAGGCAGGAATTTGAGATGGGAGTATGGGGGGAAGGGAGGGAAAAATGAAACAAGATGGGACTGGGGAGGAAGACAACCCATAAGAGACTCTTAATGTCAGGAAACAAACTGAGGGTAGCTAGGGTGTGGGGGGAGGGAAGGGGTGGCTGGGATATGGACATTGGGGAAGGTATGTGCTATGGGGAGTGCTGTGAATTGTATAAGATGAATGACCCACAGACCTGTACCCTTGAAGCAAATAATACATTATATGTTAATTTAAAAAAAAAAAAAAAAACACCTTCCCATTACTGTGTTTTTCAAAGTGTTAATTAGATCTCAGATTTGGATGAATATGTTAGTTAAGAGTCTCCAGCTCATTTCTGAAGGAAATAATTTTCAGAAGTACAGAATATGTAAAACAATTAGAAATAATTACTTTTATGCATGTCTTTAAATATTAAAGATTCTTTGAATTTGTCCCTTAGGAAAAAAGTTTGTATCTTCAAACATAAAAAGATATTTCAAAGCCTCAACTTTTCCGTCTACAATAACATCAAGGTAATTCTTATTTGATTTGAAGAGTTGTAGTCACATTCCCCTGCTTCATAATATTTATGTTATAAAGATATATGCTCAAACAGCAAAATTATCAGAATATTCACTAGAAGCCCTGCGTCCATTAACATTTTATGGATGACATGAACAGTTTCAATAGCTGATGTGTAGAATTATTATTCCATCAGACAGTAGATATACTGACAGTGTTGTTATTAGGGCTCAGAAACAGGGCATTGTCTAAACAAGTGCTCCATTTAAAGCATATCCCTTTTGTCTGTAAGGAAACACTAGAATCAACTCTAATATGTAGGTATGAAAAATAAAAATTGTTGCAAATCATAGGTGAGAAGTATAGTACCTAACATAAGATGAAACATACCCAGACATTTCTCTTTTAGAATAGCATTTGTTCAGAACAGGAAATAGAAAAATAAAAATTATGTGAGTGAAAATATTTGAAAATATGTAGATAAGTATCTAATGACAGAAAAGAACAACAATGTTTCCTTTCTACTATTTTAATTAAATTATATTTTGTGAAGTTCAATAAACAATTAGCTAGTTTAGCTAACGTTATTCCTACTATCTTAATTACACATGTTTTGTAAGGATCCCACTACTGTAAGAGCAAGAGAAGTATTAGATTCAAGAAGGAATTGTCCCTCGTAATTGGTGTTTAAAAATGGTCATTCAAAATTATAAACCTTTGTCAATTTCACCAATTCAGAATACTTAGAACCGTTTTTCTTTTCTTTTTTTACTTCTATAACACAGCTTTAAGCTACATGTTTCCTATTAGTTGTTGCTCTTCAGGCTTCCTTTTTGTTCTTTTACCCCAACTTTATCCATGAATAGAGGAAAGGAGACATGCTGTATGATTTTCCTAAAAGGCAATTTTCTTCTTCCTTCATGAGAATCCTTTTATACACACACACACACACACGCGCGTATGCATACACACATAGATAGATGATCATAGATGATAAATAGATGATAGCAAAGCCAGAATTTTTTATAGCTCTTTTATTTCACATCAGAAGAAACTCACTGCCCACTGATCACATGGTAAAAACTTGATAAAGTTTTCTCAGTTTACATGAAGATAAAGGCATCAGTATGGCTTCATCCACTGATCATTCTTAAATAATATTTCCATGCATGTATAACTTTTTTCCCCAAGGAAATCACAATGAGTTTGGTAAATATTATGTTAATTCCTAATGGTCAAGAGGTGATATACATTAATATACTCCCCTGTAAATGGGTAATCTCAAAAAGGTTGCTCAAGAATAATTGCCTCTTTTAGGCAAGTTGCGGAGACTGATTTTTACTGCCATTGTCTAACTCAGGTCTTTTCTATGCTTCTTTCAGCTCTATTTTATGTACTGTAGTTCTATAGCCTGATTTTCCATTTACTAGGTTCATATAAAATCAATATTTATTTTATATAGCACCTTGCACTTCAAAAGATTCAAAGTAAATCAATATGTAGGAGTCATTCCACAAGAAGAGTAATTAGGCAGTCCCCCAAACATTGCAGTTACTGCAAATTTGAAAACTATAAATTGTCCAAATCAAAGGAAAAGTCAACGAGGTTATGCTAGTACCTTTCTAAAATACAACTAAAGGTGATTTTATTTATTGCTAAACTCTTACAATAAGAAAAAATAATTGCTAAAAAGACCTCCGTTTTCATTTTTAAGTGTGTCTTTAGGTGAACAGAAAATTTACAGCAAAGAATGTCTAAAACATCCACTCAAAATTATTTTAATTAACACATGTAATACCAAAAGGTTGTCTGTAGTAGAGACATGAAATAGATTAATTTTTATTTAGTTCTTTGAGTGTAAAATTATCACAATATAATTTCTTAAACCTAACATTTAGCCTGTCAAATAACCAAGAGATAATTACTGTATTTTGTAAGGACTATTTCTGAGAACAGATAAAACATTGTAAAAGCTGACTCAAGTTGAGAGAATATTAAAGAAATCACAGTTTCAAAACAGAGAAGATGTACTAAAAATATTACTGTTCTATACTCTAATACAAACATATTACCATCTATATCTGGAGGAATACAGTTCATCCTTCAGCTTTTCTTTTTTAACAAAGTACTATTGGATTATTGACATTGGATCAAGTCTTTTCAAGACAAATCCAAGTCAAATTCAATAATCTCTCATTTTTTAATATCTGCTCCACCGGATTTCCAGAAGTTAAATTGTTCCTACCCTATCTTTTACTTCAAAATCCTTGTTTTTCTGATTTCCTGTATATATACTCATGAGGTCCTTATCATTCAGTCATATAGCATACATTTTATCTTCATTGTGCTCACTATAGTGGGATGGAAGTATTATGAGCACATGGGTTCCAGGATGTGTATATTGAAATGTTCAGTAACAGTTTTTGGTAAATCCACGAGTACAAACCCTTACCCAAAATGTATGTAGTCAAATTTTTTGGAATTAAATTTTTTTCAGATTTTAGAAAGGTGATCTGATGCATAGACTTTCAATTACATTGTGCCCCTTACAAGAGTAGTTGTAATCAAATATATCATCAGTATAAAGAAAAGTAAGGTTATGAATAGTCAATAAAGAATAAGTGGTGTTGGGCGCCTGGGTGGCTCAGTGGGTTAAAGTCTCTGCCTTCGGCTCAGGTCATGATCTCAGGGTCCTGGGATGGAGCCCCGCATCGGGCTCTCTGCTCAGCAGGGAGCCTGCTTCCTCCTCTCTCTCTGTCTGCCTCTCTGCCTGCTTGTGATCTCTCTCTGTCAAATAAATAAATAAAATCTTAAAAAAAAAAAAGTGGTGTTAAGTCAATTCAGGTCAAGTTTTGTCACAAAATTAACTCAAATAAGGATGTTTTCAAAGCTTTTTGAATTATGAAGTGGAAATTAGGGATTGTTTATCTCTGAGCAAATCACTCTATATTAGCTGTCACTGTAGATCATTCTTACCCAATACTATTTCATCCACAAGTGTTTTGCTCCGGCCTCAGTAATCCATCTACTCTTCATGAATTTAGGACTGAATATTAGTAATTCTCCAAAAGTTTTGTATAGCAGGAGAAGAGGAATGGAATTATATTTATTTGTTTGTTAGAAAATGTAATGGTGTTTATAGTCGTGCAATTTAACTTTTGTTCTAAGTCATTAAAAATTTGATATTCTCTAGATGACAATAACTTAGGCTCAGTTAAATAAGATAGCTAGAAAAGGAAAAACAAATCTATCTTGGTATTAAAACTTTTATGTAAATAAAACAAAAGACAAAATAAATATCATCTTTCTTTTAAGAACATGAAAACCTGTATTACCCATTATTTCTCAAACTGACAAATGTGAAAATGTTTGGGATTTGAATGAAAAAGCTAAACCAAAACTAAGATAAATATACCGAAGGTAAAAAATCAGCCTAAATCCCAGTATTATCAGCTTATTAACAGAACATAGAATAATCACTATCATAGTAATTACAACAACAACAACAACAAATCCAGGAATTTTAGTTTCTGAATTTTCTTTTAAGGGACATAGATCAAAAGTTATGAGAATAAATAGTGGTGTATTGGGGAATTTAGAGACAAATTGTTATTCAGAATTTAGGAAAATTTTATGCAACACCAATATAAACTTTTGGAAACTCTTTCCTCTGTGAATTGCTTTCTATAAATCAAGGATGTGAAATCACCTTCAAAAATCTAAATAACTGGGGCGCCTGGGTGGCTCAGTGGGTTAAAGCCTCTGCCTTCGGCTCAGGTCATGATCCCAGGGTCCTGGGATCGAGCCCCGCATGGGACTCTCTGCTCGGCAGGGAGCCTGCTTCCCCCTTCTCTCTGCCTGCCTCTCTGCCTACTTGTGATCTCTGTCTGTCAAATAAATAAATAAAATCTTTAAAAAAAAAATCTAAATAACTAAGTATGCAAAAAGGCTTTTTTATGCTATCTGGAGTACAGCAAAAATATTTTTGTATAAAACAAACGTTTTGGGGTGCCTGGGTGGCTCAGTGGATTAAGCCTCTGCCTTCGGTTTGGGTCATGGTCTCAGGGTCCTGGAATCGAGCCCCACATCAGGCTCTCTGCTCAGCAGGAAGCCTGCTTCCCCCTCTCTCTCTGCCTGCCTCTCTACTTGTGATTTCTGTCAAATAAATAAATAAAATCTTTTTTATAAAATAAAATAAAACAAACATTTTGTCAAAAACATTTGAGCTAGTTATAGCTTATTATGAGTAATTGGCCATAATGGAAAAGAGAACAGAATTTTTGTTTCTTTCTAACCAATATATGACTAATACAATTTTCCATATTATAAAATATTTAGCTGATTTTAACAAAATGTTAAGAAAAATTACAATGAGAAATTAGGAGGACAACTCAGCCTGCAATCTCCTCTAATAATGGTTAGGTCTTAGTGCCAAATTACTCATAATGCCCATGGTACAGGGAGAACAGTCTGGAAATACTTAAGCAAGTGTTACTCCTTTATTTTATTTAAAGTTTAATTCTTACTGGATTCATTAGATTTTGCCTGAAGGATACATTTATCAATTCACACAAAATAAGTTTCTTGGGTGTCTTTTGTACAAAAAATAAAAAAAAAAAATTTTAAGTGTCTCTTACTGTGGGGAATATAATAAGAAACTTAAATACTAATACTATAATGCAGAATTGCATCAAATAAATGGTATAAACTATTTTAATAGTTGTAAGTTGACAAAGTTCCTTAATTTGAGAAATATGGGAAAGGTCTAACATAGAAAGATAGACATTTAAGACATAACTTGTTTGAATTTGAGAAGAAAAATGTTTATAAGAAATTTAGTTATAACTTACATGAAGGCAAAGCAATGCCTTAATATAAATCTATAGCTTCCATTAAGAGTAGATCAACTATAAATTTATATATACACACATATACATATATACACATTTTAATATATACATATGCATGTGTATGTACTTGTATGCATATATATTTGTATGTATATATATATTTTTTTCAGATTAAAAATAATTGCTAGGGTCTTTAGGTCAGGGAATAACATAGATAAACTGCCTGATACCTGATGCCAGTTTATAGCTACCTTAAATTATTGTATAAAAGTATAATGATTACATTAATTATTAAAAAATTTATAACAACAATAGCAAATTGGTTCAGTCTCACAGAGTGATTACATTTAGAGTAGAAATATGTTTGTTCCATTTTTAATATTACTGGAAAAAAATTCTTTGGCTCAATCTTGTCTCTAAAAACATGATAAAAAATTTGTTTAAAGACACTGAATCGTTGGGGCACCTGGGTGGCTCAGTGGGTTAAGCCTCCGCCTTCCCCTCAGGTCATGATCAACAGGGTCCGCGGATCAAGCCCCACATCGGGCTCTCTTCTCAGCGGGGAGCCTGCTCCCTCTTCTCTCTCTCTGCCTGTCTCTCTAGCTACTTGTGATCTCTGTCAAGTAAATAAATAAAATCTTTAAAAAAAAAAAAAGGCACTGAATTGTTACTAATGAAAAGAGGGTTTGTAGCATAAGAGTATTGTAAAGAAGAGAAGCTTAGATACTTCAGCCAAGAACTTCAAACGACTTTTTGCATTTTCTGGGAGATAATCTGTAGACTGTATCTGAAAAATTGGGAAGCTGAGCAGAACTTTCAGTAGACTAAGAGCATTGTACCATGGATTTCAGAGATTGCCAAAGAGCAAGAATCCTGTTATATATCTTAAGTTTTATCTGGTATTCCAAAATGTATTCCTTAAAATAAACTGTAGACTAGCCATCAAAAACCCAAGTGTAGCACTCAACATAAATTAGATTAAGTCGACCATAACCCCTAGTCTAGTTGCCTAGCAGAGAGAATTGTAGTCTTTCTAAAGAAGATGACGTTATCATTGCATTTAAAAAAATATTAAGGTACCTGAAATTCCATCAAAAATAACCAGGTGGGGCACCTGGATGGCTCAGTGGGTTAAAGCCTCTGCCTTCTGCTCAGGTCATGATCTCAGGGTCCTGGGATGGAGCCCTGGATCAAGCCCCACTCAGCAGGGAGCTTGCTTCCTCCTCTCTTTCTGTCTGCCTCTCTGCCTGCTTGTGATCTCTGTCTCTTTCAAATAAATAAATAAAATCCTTAAGAAAAATAATAATGAGACATATAAGATTTCAAATTTTGACAGAAAACAAAAAAAAGAAAAGAAAAAAATTATAAAAGAGTGATTCAAATAATAAAATTATTAGCCATGGGCTTTAGTATAACTTTATATTTAAGAAATTAAAAACAAGATGGAAATTTCATGTATCATAACAAAGTAAAAATTCAACAGATAGTTATTATGGCATATCAGACACAACTGGAAAAAGAATTTATGAATTCAATAATAAGTTAAAATGCCCAGAATGAAGTATGAAAAAGCCAAAGATAGAAAATACAGCAGGAAATTTGCACATTGCATATGATGAAAAAGTGTTAAGTAAGACTGGTTTAATTCTCAAAAGAAAAGGTGAAGGAATGGGGTGCCTGGGTGGTGCGGTAAGATAAGAATCCAATCTTGATCTCAGCTCTGATTGTGACCTCAGGGTCTTGGGATTGGCCCTGCGTCAGGCTCAGTGTTCAGCATGGAGTCAGCCTGAGATTCTCTTTCCCTCCCCCCTCCTACTCCTGCTCTCTCTCCAGGATGAATAAATAAATCTTTTTAAAAAAATAGAAAAGAAAAGGCAAACAAATGAAATATTATCATTATCTAAAAGAAAGAATGACATGGGACACTTGGGTGACTCAGTCAGTGAAGTGTCTGCCTTTGGCTCAAGTTATGACCCTGGTGTCCTGGGACTGAGTCACACATTTGGCTCCTTGCTCAGTGGGGATAGTTCTTATTCCCCTGCCTGCCTTTCTTCTGCTTATGCATTCTCTCTCTCTCAAATAAATAAATAAAGTCTTTAAAAAAAAATAATGGCATAGAACTTTCTAAAATTGCTTAAAGATATGAAAACAGATATTAATAGTGACACAAAGCCCAAGAAAAAGGAAAACTACTAAAGTATAACCTAGGCAAAATATAATATAACTTCTTACAATTAAAATCTTTAAAAATTCCAAGATGGACCAAAGACTCTTTTCACAGAAGCAGCAAAAAGACTGATATTTAACTTCTAAGTGGAAACAATGAAAACCTAGAGCAATTGAATTATATCTTTGAATTGAAAAAACAAAATAAAAATATGTAGCAAATGGAACTATCCTTAAATATTGATGATGAAATAAACTTACTTCAGAAGAATATTAAAATATTTCATAATAAACAGACCTGCACTGAATAAATATGAAATAGGTTTAACAATTGAAAATTATACCAGATTGAAACACAGACTTATAGGAAAAATTAAGACCAGTGGGAAAGTCAAATAAGTTAATTTGATAGTATAGACCAATAAGAAATGCAATATATGTCAGTAATCTTAAATTTAAACATAATAACTAAACCAATTAAATGACTGACCCTGTCAAAATAGATTTTTTTTAAAAAAACTGTATACTACTTATAAAAGATACACATTTAATATAAGGATATAAAATAGGAATAAATAATAGAAAATATTTTCTATAAAATAAAAGAAAATATACTATTTAGAAATAGAAGCCAAGGAAAAACAGATATGGCGATACTGCCAGATAAAACTTTCATGGAAGCATTATTAGAGTTGAAGATGGATAGTCTATGCTCTCCACTATCCTCATCATAAAGAAGTTCAGAAATATGAAGCAGAATTTCTTATCTTGACTTCTCCCCAGAAAGTAGAACTTGACCCAAGGACTTGAGTACCAGTGGTCTGTTTTCCTCTCTGAGGAGTCAGGTGTTTCAGAGAGACAGGGAAATAGGAAAGCCAAAATGATAGTGGATTATTAGGCTAGTTATCACTGTAGGCAGATGGAGCTAAATGGACAGGCATCCTCTGAGAAGCCACATAGACTCAATTCAGCATTATTTGCTCAAGATACCAAAGAAGGAAATATGCATTCACAGGTGACCATCCTCCACCACCAAGGATAACCACAAGTGCTGTAAACTTCCTTGCACCTTTGACTGTCCTGTGAGGGACAGGCCAGGATGTTCAGGAAGTAGTGTGATGAATGGTGCAACAAGAATCAAATGAGGTCAGGTTATACTTGCAGCAAACAGTTGTTTCAGTAACATCTTGAGCATGCGTAGGCCAGAGGATGAGACGTGGTATAAGGGGTATTTAAAACATGGGGTACCAGGATTTGAAATTTTTGAAGGTGGTTAGAAAAAGAAATGGTGGAAATATTTTACAGAAATTTACAGAACTGATGGCTCAGTTTACATCTTGAAAGACTTCTGAAAATTTTGATTTCTCAGGTCTTTGGTGATTCACATGATTTTACCATATTATTATTTGAACATTCTGAACATAAGACTGTTCGAAAGACTATTGAAAAGTTTTCAAAGCAAGCTCAAATACTAAACTCAAATTGAGCATGTAGATTAAATATACAGGATCTGAATTTTATCTATTATTCCCATACCAATTTCAGAAATGTCTTTAGTTCAATAAAATAACAGAATTGGAAAAAAAATCAGCATTTTTTGGTGGACATAGGAATGTGGTTTCAAAGGACTCTCATAGATTGTAAATAGCATCAGCTATTATTTAAAGTTGTCAGTCTGAGCTTTAATAGCAAATCTCATTTATTGTATGAATCATAAATAATTTTATCTGTCACTGAGGGTTATATCAAAAGGAAATTTTTGAGCTGAAAGTGAAGTATGACTATAAGAAAACACAATATCCTAAACATATGACTCTCACACATACTCAACAGTACTTCTTTGTGGCTAAACCTTGAAAAGGTTTGGATTTAACTAGACCTACTGGGATGTACTCTTTTAAGCAATTCTGTACTTGAAGTTGTAATTAAGATCAGAATTAAATATGCTTCTCAGTGAAAATATTCGATGGTTCTATAAGAAAGTCCCATTGGCCCAATATCGCTACTCTCATTTACTTGACAAAAAATCAAGTTCTGATAATGATATACCCATATGTGTGCATGTAAACTAGACTGCTAGGTAGAATACAAACTGTTTATTAACAATCTAGATTAAAATACTTTAACTGGCTTTAGTTAATAATTGTTAACAAGCTAACCACTATTATCTATTAAAGAAAAATCTTGTATTCTCCATGTGTACATTTTTGACAAGTATTCCATGGATTTTTTACTCTAAATAAACTGATGGCTGAATCAACATACTTTTTGTTAAACATTTTAATGACAAGAGACTAAGCAATGAAATAGCAAAGTTTAAAGCAACAATATATTGTTCCAGTTAATGAAATACCAAGCTGATAAGGATAAATTATTACCCATTTTTTTGCTTAGCTAAGTTAAAACTATTTGTGTAAAGATGGATTTATTCACTGAAATAAACAAAACATATGACAAGAAAAAAACTTTTAGAAACATGGGATTAGCTTCATATCACAAACTTCAAAAAACTCTTTCTTAAAAACACAATATTTTGTATCATAATTAAACAAAAAATTACATTAGAAGTTAAAATGAAACTACCCTTCCAAGAAGTGTGGTAAATGATTTTAAATTATTAGTAAAGGACTTTATGAAAAACTGAAAAGTAGCACTAAGTTCCTGGGTAAAGTGCTACAAGGAAGAGCAGACAATGGAATGGCATAGATGGTGCCATATTTCCTCAATGATAAGAAAATAAACATAAAATTAAGGGAATAAAGAGATGATATAGTTTTTTTCAATTTTATTATTTTTTTTGAGATGATAGTTTTTACTTGTTATTATCTTTGGAGATGATATAGTTTATTTATTATTATTTTTTTAAGTTCTTGAACTCAGGAACCTGAGATTCTGAGATGGAGACCTGAGCTGAAATCAAGAACTGGAAATTCAACTGACTGAGCCAACTAGGCAATCCTGAGATGATAGAGTTTTTAAAAAGATATACCTTAGAAAAACTCGACCAAAAAGCTCACAATTAAAAAAAATAAAAATTTGTTATGAAATGATGTAATAAGATAAGGAAGCAATATAAAAGATTTATTGTAACTAAAGGTGGCAGAACTAAGGAAAGAATTAACTGAGGAAAATAATGTTATTATATATTATTAAAATGACACTAGAAAGAGCAAAGATCAGAATTGAAACATTAAAATTCTGTATCTGTGATATGGAATACAGGCTTGAGAAAATTCTCTAAAATGTAGTGAAAGGGAATGAAAAGAGGAAAGCAGTTGTAGGGAAAATGGTAGGTATAGAATTGCAAATCATGGTGAGGAATCATGATAATAACTGATCTTCCTAAGTAAATTAAAGTTAAAAAAAAACATAAAAATGGAGCAAAGATCTTATTCAAAGATATAATGGAAATTAAGTGTCTGAATCTATGGAATAAAACTACTCACTATATACATGGCACTACTTTTAAAAATTAATTTTGATAAGTAAATTGGTAAAGTGATCAAACCCCAAAGTTAAGGAAAAAATTATCCATATGCTCAGATATCAGACATAACTTACCCACATACACAAAAAATCAACTCAGTTTCAGACTTTTTTCTTAATAACTTTAAACATAACAGAAAATATGGGAGTAATGTTTACAAAGGTTCGGTAGGAAAAAGTACACAGCTCGAATCTCTATACAAAACCAAGCTGAAATTCATGTGCAAAAGAGAACCAAGAGTTTCATGTGCATGATGATGTCAACCAATAGATAAATTAGAAAAAATAGGATAGAAATGGTCCCATAGACAAGCCCTTGGTAATATTCAAATTTCTTCTTTTGAAGGTCACAATCTCACCCCTCTTCAACTACTAAATTGGCAGTGAAGACAACTACTTAAGAGTAAGAATTTTAAAGTGGAAGAATGTTGGTTTTATGGGGTTGCTTAACATTTATTTCTTCCCTTTCCTTCATAAGGACTGAAATGAAGGCAACTTATCCTGAAAGAACACTCTGTTGCTCAAATTTGAGCATGTTGAATTGTTCATGTTTACTAGGAACATACTTGCTAAAATGTTTACATTACATATGAGAATAACCTTTCCCCTTTCATCCTTTTTTAGACCCACTAAAAGGGGAGAAAGGCATGGCTTGATTGCTTGGGATTTCCTTTATCTTAATTTCAATTTTCTTTTTCTTTGTTTATTTTCCCCTTTCTTTTAATGTTCTATTTTTTTCCTCTTTTATCCATGAGGTCTTCTCATGACTGAGAGACCTCTGAATAAAAAAGCCTTACATTAACGAATATAATGTAAAACAACTTTCATGTCTAACTTTCGATGTTAGTTAGCATTTAAAAAAAAATTTGAACCCATCTATTATACCTTAATATTTAAAACAAGAGAAAAGATTGAAATTTGTTTTAGTAGGATGATTACATTCACATAAAAGAAGTTTAAGCACCAAAAAATTATTAAAGTAATACTATAATAAAATTAATAGTTTTCTAGGTAATAAAATACTAAATGAGCTTTCCATACAGGCAATTCTTGCTTTGCACAATTCCAATGTGCATAAGTTTCAGTCACCATGGTTTAATTAAATAGAATGAATCTCTTTAAAGTACAGCTTTTGTTGATGTTCTTCAAAAACTGCTATGTAAATAATAGATATATAACCTGATCAATGATCAATTATATTATTTCTTTCAAAGTATGTTGATCACTGGTCACTGTACATTCATTACTCAGTTCATGCCCAGACAGTAAAGCATATAGTTGTCTACCTGAATAAACCTATGTGACAATTTTCAAAACTGGATAATTGAAAAAGGGAATTAGCCAACAAAAATGAAACTGCAACAACAACAACAACAACAAAACCCCAAAAAGTTATAATGTAAGGAGCAAAATTTACATTAGAAGTAAATAGAATCGAAGAAAAAAAGAGTAGACTCTGGGAATGTTAATACTGCCTTCATTTGTGTTACATTCGATATATAGCCAGAGGAATTTAGTGAAGATGAATGAAGAAACTCATTGTAACCAAAAACAACAAAAAAAACCAGAACAATATGTGCCAGAGAAAGTAAGGCCTGCAAACCATCAACCCTCAAGGAATCCTTGCAGATATTTCATAACATTGGAAGCACAAGGTACAAAATATTGGAAACTGATCTACTATTAGAAAAAATTATTATGATTTACCAAAGCCTAGAAAAGATGTCTGTGCCATATTATATGTTACATGGAAAGAGATTAATGTTCAAACTACATAGAGAAAGAGAGAGCGAGCATGCACATGTGAGAGAGAGATTTTAGTTATTTGACAGAGAGATAAAGAGACCACAAGTAGGCAGAGTGGCAGGCAATGGAAGAGGAGGAAACAGAACCTCTCTTGAGATAGCCTGAACACTTCCTAAAGAAAGCTAGGCTACTTCCCCACCTCAAACCAGGTGGGAAGAATGGTCCAAAACAAGAGTTGAGCTGAACCAAATTTCCACCTGTGTTACAGCTTCCCTAAAACATTTTTTGCCACTAATAGAAACAAACTAATTCTTCATGCGCATAATAAAGGTTTGTCAATGAGCCAAGAGAAAAAAGTCAATTACCACTCTGTGTCATGAAGGGGACAAGTATAGTGTCTAAATGCAAGTGCCTCATGAACAAGTCACATCTTAAAAGGATGAAGATCCAACTCTATGTTGAGAACACAAACAAGGACATTTTCTGCCATCTGTGAATCAGCAGACATTTAAGTTTACAAATAATTTCAAAATAGTTAGAGTCAAGGACCTTATTTGACTTTGGGGTAATTTTCTTTTACAAAATTAATGTAAGATTTTGTTATAGAAATTCCCCTGTAGCCTAGCATTAATTACATTCTTTTCCCCCCATATCCAAGTATGAGTAAGATTTCTAAACAGAGGAGGAAGTGTAATTAGATTTTGTGTCTCTTTCATTATCTAGGACTAGAACCTCACAACAGAATAATTACCAGTACCAGAAAACAGCATTCAACCTATTTTAAAAAATCATATTAATGACGATTTTTTCCTAAAGGTTTCAAATCTTCTGTCTAGTAAGCATCACAGAGAGTTAGACTCAAAAGAAAATTAAAAAAAAAAAAAAAAAAAGACCTGGAACTTTCTCTTGCCTTCTTTAATAATAAAATATAGCATGGTTAAACTCATAAAATTTATTTAAATATGTATAATCATCCTGTTAGATAATAGCAGGTCATGTTAAAAGAATTTTTTTTTTTTAATTTATTTCTAAAGACCGACATCATGCTGGAAGTTACATCAGCATCATGGCAGCATAAGATTTCCCTCCAGTTTAGAAAACAACTAAATTTTAGTTGTTTTCCCCTCTAACAACTAAACTTTAGTATTCATCCATGAATAAAAGTGCCTCTGTGCAAGTTGTGGTATCTAGAAACATAAGCTAAGGGGTTGGACAGGATCCTTGCAAACCTGTGCATCTGTAATAAGCAGATACATCTCAGCATGGCTGTACAACTAGGAGAAGTCAGTGAACCAACCCTAGCCCCTCTTTTGGCCAAGGTTAAGAAGTTCTGACTTAGGCAGACACCCAAAGATGACAGAGCCTTTGTAGAAGTCCAGAATTCCTGAGGAGGGATTCTAGTACTCCACTGGAACAAAAGGAAATATGAGTTTGGATGCACTGAGAAAGTTAGAGAAACTCTGCCAGTGCTAAGTCTACCCCAAGGTGGCAGAGAACAAGGATGAATTAGCCTGGACAACTCCCATGAGGGAAAGGAAAAGGGAAAGTGGTGAGTGAGTGCCCAGCTTCCCCAGGTGTGAAGGATGCTGCTAGAGAAACTTGTTTCTCTTCCTCAACATCCAGAGTATTGAGGCAGGAATTCTATGACTGGGGAAGGAAAGGGATTGAAAAAGAGCTGATGAGGATATCAAAGGACATTAAAGTGAACTGATTCCTGCTGACTATACTCAGGTCTCCAAGAGGAAGCCCACCCACAAGCCACTGCAAAAACTTCATCCAAGTATCTACCTGACCCAATGTGTGGGCACCCCAATGCCATAAATATTAAATCTATATCTCCAACCACTTTATGCCTCCTTAGTGTAGTGGTAGGAGTGATCTCCAGAGACAAGAATTTCATGCAGTTAACAGGTCAGGGTCTGCAGGCAAAGGAAAAACCATAAACCTGAGCTGTAGTTCCACCTCATAAAAACCAAAACATGGGTCCCCAGAAGTCAGCTTGGTGAGTTGTAAGATCTAGAGAATTCTGACATATAAACTTGAGAATTCTCAAAAGACTGAGGAAGTGGTGTGGAGCAGTTGTGTTCATACAAGGCTGAAGAAAGCCCCTAAGATATAAACAGTGCCAACTAAAAGTAACCCTGGTCTGAAGGCAACTAGTAAATACTGGAAGAGGTGACTGCTACTTCAAATATGGTACAACAACACAAAACCCCAACAAATATGAAGAATCAAGAACACATGATATTGAAACTAGAAAATATTATGCTAACCAAAATAAGTCAGTCAGAGCAAGACAAGCACATGATTTCATTCAAATGTGGAAATTAAGAAACAAAATAGATGAACATAAGTGAAGGGAAGAAAAAAATAAAATAAAACAGAGAGAAAGGAAAACCATAAGATACCCTTAACTATAGAGAACAAACTGAGGGTTGCTAGAGGGAAGGTGCAGGGGTTTGAGCTAAATGGGTGATGGGCATTAAGGAGAGCACTTGTTGGGATGAGCAATGGGTGCTATATGTAAGAAATGAATCACTAAATTTTACTCCTGAAACCAATATTATCCTATATGTTAACTAATTGGAATTAAAAATAAATAAATAAATAAGTTAAAAAAAAATACTACACTATATGTTAACTAACTTGAATTTTAAAAAAATTTAAAAAGTAAAAAACCCTACATGACATCACCAAAGAAATATCAGTGGTACTTAAGTAATCAAACTCAAATACATAAAATCCTGTTATTTACTTGACAAAGAATTCAAAACAGCTATTTTGGGGAAACTCAACAAGCTATAGTGAAACACAGAAAGAAAATTCATGAAATCAGGAAAACAATATATTAACAAAATGAGATATTTAACAAGAGGTAGTCAATCATAAAATAGATGAACAGAAATTCTGGAGTTGAGGAACTCAATAACTGCAATGACAAATAGACTAGAGAGCTTCAATGACAAATAGACTAGAGAGCTTCAGCAAAACAGAACAAACAGAAAATGGAATTAGTGAGCTAGAAGAGAGAAACTTGAAATAACCCTGTCTGCAGGGAAAAAAAAAAAAAAGATAATAGATACTTAAGAAATAAATAAAAATTAAGACATAGTGAAGAAAGACCATAATCTATGGGACAGAGTCAAGTGACCATTGGAATCATTAGAGTTCCAGAGTAAAAGGAGAAAAGAGGAGAGAGTTTATTTAAAGAAATAATTGTTGAGAAGTTCTTAAAGCTTGGAGAGACTTGGACATCCAAGTTCATAAAGGTATTGGATCACTCCATTATCTAAATTCAAAATGAATTCCAAGATACATTATAATGAAACTGTTAAAAATCAAAGATGAAGAAAGAATACTAAAAGCAGAAAGAATACTAAAAGTAAAAAATGAGTGTAACCTACAAAGGAAACTCCTTTAAACTAACTGTGGATTTATCAAGAGAAAGCTTAACTGTTGAAAGAAAAAAAAAAATCCAACTCAGAATACTCTAGTAATCCTTCAAAAATAAAGAAGAAATAACGATCTTCACAGATAAAAAAAAAAGTGGAGGAATTTCATTATCACCAGACCTTCCTTGAGAAAGACTGACAGGAGTTGCTCAAACTGAAATGAAAAGATTTTAATTATTAACATGAAAATATATGACAACATACAACACAATGATAAAAGTAATTCTAGTCAGTAAATTCTGTTTCTGTAATACGATGGTGTTTTAGCCATTTAATTTAGTATAAAAAAGAGTGTTGAAAATATTTACTATAATTTCTTATCAAATATATAATATAAGAGGTAAATTATGATATCAAAATATAATTGGGGGGAGGTAAAAGGGTAGAAATAAAGACTTAAAAAACAGAAAAGATCAATGAAACCAGACTGGTTTTATGGAAAGATAAAATTGATAAACTTTAAGCCAGACTCATCAAGAAAAAGAGAAGACTCAAAAATCAGCAATGAAGGAGGAGAGATAGCAATTTGTACCACAGAAGCACAGAGGATTATAAAAGAATATTATGAAAAATTGCATGCCAGTAAACTGGACAACCTTGAAGAAACGGACAAATTCCTAAAAACATATAACCTTCCAAAACTAAATCAGGAAGAGAAAATCTGAATAGACTAATTATTAGGAATAAAATTGAATCAAAAAAACAAATACAAAAAACCCTTCCAGCAAACAAAAGTTTAGGACTAGATGGCTTCACAGGTGAATTCTACCTAACATTTCAAAAAAAAAAAAAAAAAAATAGTACCAATTCCTCTCAAACTATTTCATAAAATAGAAAAGGAAGGAAAGTTTCTACATTTATTCTCCAAAGCTTTGAACAAAACCAGACAAAAACATTACAGGAAAAAAAGAAGTTATAGGCCAGAATTTCTGATGAACACAGATGCAAAATTCCTCAGCATAATATTAGCAAACTGAATTCAACAATACATTAAAAAAAATCATTCACCACAATCACATGGGATTTATTATAGGGATGCAAAGAATGTTCAGTAATTATAAATCAATAAAAGTAATACATCATATTAACAAGAGAAAGAATAAAAATATGACCATCTCAATAGATGCAGAAAAATCACCTCATAAAATATAACATTTATTCGTGATAAAAACTCTCAAAAAAGTTGTTTTAAAGGAACATACTTCAATACTTCAACACAATGAAGGCCATATATGCAAACCCACAGATAGCATCAGACTGATGGTGAAAAACTGAAAGCTTTTTCTTTAAGATCAGGAATAAGATAAGGATGTCCATTCTCAACACTTTTATTCAACATGGCACTGGAAGTCCTAGCCACAGCAATTAACCAAGAAAAAGAAATAAAAGGAACCCAAACTGGTACAGAAGTAAAACTTTAATTATTTGCAGAGGATATTATATCATATATTGAAAACCCTAAAGTTTCCACAAAAATACTACTAGAATTGATAAATAAATTCAGTAAAGTCACAAGATGCAAAATTAATATACAGGAATCTGTTGCATTTCTCTAGATAATAATGAAATAGCAGAAAGAGATATTAATAAATAATCCCATTTATAATTACAATAACAAAAAAAGTAAATAAAATACTTAGGAATAAACTTAACCACTGAGGTGAAAGACCTGTACTCTGAAAACTATAAAACATCAATGAAAGTAATTAAAGACAACACAAACAGATGGATAACTATTCCATGCCAATGGGTTGGAAAAACCGATATTGTTAAAATATCCATACTACCCAAATCAATCCACAGATTTAAAACAATCCTTAGCAATACATCACAGCATTTTACACAGAACTAGAACAAATAATACTAAATTTAATGGAACCAAAAAAGACCCCAAATAGCCAAAGCAATCTTGAGAAAGAACAAAGGTAGAGGTATCACAAACCCAGATTTCTAGATATATTACTAAACTGTATAATCAATACAGTATGGTACTGGCACAAAAACAGACACATAGCTCAACAGAACAAAATAAAGAGCTCCAAATAAACCCACAGTTATATTGTCAGTTAATTTATGACAATGGAGATGAGAATTTGTGATGGGGAAGAGTCTCTTCAACAAAAGGTGCTGAGAAAACTGGATAGTTCTCCACAAAAGAATGAAACTGGACCACTTTTTAACACCATACACAAAAACAAACTCAAAATGGATTTAAGTCCTAAATGTGAGACCTGAAACCATACAATTCCTGGAAGAAAACAGGCAGTAATCTCTTAAACACGAAGGATACTCACATTTTTCTAGATATGCCTCCTGAGTCAAGAGAAACAAAAGCAAAGAATGTATGATTAGGACTACACCAAAATAAAAGGTTTTGCATAGCAAAAGAATCCATCAACAAATAAAAAGTAACCTACTGAATTGGAAAAAGTTTGTAAATTATATATCTGATAAGGGGCTAATATCTAAAATATATAAAGAACTTAACATCAAAAAACAAAAAAACAAAACAAAACAAAAAACCACCACAAATAAGCCAATTAAAATATAGGCAGAGAACCTGAAAACATTTTTCCAAAGAAAACATGCAGAGGGCCTATAGGCACATGAAAAGATGCTCAACATCACTAATCCAGGAAAATGCAAATCGAAACACAACAGAGAATCAAAAAGACAAAGAGTAACAATGATTGGCAAGGATATAGAGAAAAAAGAACCCCAGTGAACTATTGGAGGGAAAGCAAATTGGTGTAGCCAATGTGGACAACAGTATGGAGGTGCCTCAAAAAGTTAAAAATAGAAATACCATATTGTCCAATAACTCCACTACTGGGTACCTCAGAAAAAAAAAAAAAAAAAACAAAACACTAATTTGAAAAGACGTGCACCCCTACATTTATGGAAACATTATTTATAATAGCAAAGATATGGTAGCAACTCACATGTACATCAACAAATGAATAAAGAAGTAAGATGTGGGGTGTGTGTGTGTGTGTGTGTGTGTGTGTGTGTGTGAGAAATGTATGTGTATATATAAAAGATAATGCCAACTGCAATAATGTGGGTGGACCTAGAAGGTATTAGGTTGAGCACAGTAAGTCAGAGAAAAGCAAATACAGCATGATTTCACCCATATATAGATTTAAGAAACAACACAATGAACAAAGAAAAAAAGAAACAAAAACGGACTCTTAAATACAGAGAACAGGTTGATGGTTTTCAGAGAAGTAGGTGGGGAGAGAGGTGAAATCAATAAAGGTGACTAAGAGATAGAAATTTCCATTTACAAAATAAAGAAATCACAGAGGTGAAAAGTATAGCACAGGGAATAAAGTCAATAAAATTATAATGATGTTTGGTGACAGATGGTAACTACACTTAACATGATGAGCACTGAGTAATATATAGAATTGTTGAATCATTAGGTTGTATACCTGAAACTAATATAACACTGCATGCTAATTATACATCAATAAAATATCCATCATCTCATATAGTTACAAAAATTAAAAGATGTTTTTTCCCCTTGTGATGAGAATTGGAATCTGGTCTTAACAGCTCTCAAGTATAGCATAGTTAATATAGTTGGGTAGAAAATTTTTAACTGTAGTAAATTTTATAGTCTATGCTATGACATAGATTGATGATGATGACAGATGGTAGGAAGATGATAGATAGATAGATAATAGATGATGACAGATTAGATAGATGACAGATAGATGATATATCCTTTATACTACCCTAATGAGGAAGCATTGTTCCTATTTTGTGTAATGAAATAAAAAGGATCAGATGTGCTAAATAAAGTATCCCCATTTTTTTCTCTGGAAAAGCATTTTTGCTATCTGATGCCACAGCCTATAAACAATACAGTCTTGTTCACTGACTGACCCAGCCTAAAATGAGCTGGCTTCATACAAGTAGGTCAGGAAGAACTTTCTATGAAGTCATTTCTCTCCTAGAGTAATCCATATTCATTATAATAGTACACAAAGTAAAAAGTCTTTATTGAGACATGTTATAAAACTATTTTTTCTACTAAAAGAAACTATTTTTTCTACTAAAAGACACGTTATAAAACTATTTTTTCTACAACTTGTATTGTTTCACGGCTGAGATAAAAACTAGAGAAATTGGATAGACTTAAATATGTAGAAAGCTATTAGGGAGACCAATGCTTTTCTGATTTCAGTTTCTTTAAACCAGAAGGGCTTACATCTAGGTTTCCTTCTAAAATATCCCAGAAGAACTTTCACAAGCATGGCTCCTGTGACACCAAAGGAATGTAGTGGACATGAATAAACTGTCCAGAGAATAAGCAATTTAAATAAAATTTGAAATGAAATGTATAGTGAAGCAGTTAAGGAGAATTAAAACTTCTTATTTTTAATATTTCAGATTCTTTGTGAAACCTATCCTTGAGTCCTTGATTGCTCCACTAATGAATGTTTCTATATCCCCAGTTTGGAAAGTGTATAAAACTCTCTAGTAGTATCTCTCATTAAAATATCTATAAAACATACTGTAGATGCCCCTGAAATGGGGCTCATTTAACTGACCCCTTTATGGGATTTATGGCATCAGAGTCACATCCAATTCCAGCTGATTAAAGAAGTTTTATAGAAGCAGAACCAGAAGAAAATGGGACTATCTAAGCTGTGCCTATAAATATAGTGTGCAGTGACAAGCCTTTCAGAAGTGTTTATTAAATGAAAAACGGTTTTTTCACCCTGACTGCTGTATTTCATCAGAGGCCCAGAGCTCTCTGTCAATATCCTTTCACACATTTAATTGTCACAGGGTAGGCACTCAAACTAGCAAAGGCACCTTAGCCTCAATCATTTTTTATCCTTAAAAACTTTGTGGGAAACTATGAATCAATAATATATTTGTAGTAGGAGAGTGGGTTTTACTAGTGATAATCACCTTGATCTTTAACTGCTTAAAGTAGAAAAGAGAAAGAACAGAAGGTTTACAAGGTTCATGACCCATTCAGTGGTAAGCCCAACATGGATGGATGACTTATTATGACCCAATTATTTCTTCTCCACCAAAGCCAGTCACAACAAAGAGCATTTATTTTAAAACTACCCTGTTTATGGTGTTCTTTTAGTTTTCTTTTCAGAGGTAGCTTAAAGAGAAGTGCAATGGGTTTTATACCTTGAAAATTCTAAGCTCAGATTTTCAAGTAATAAAAAAATTTGAATATATTTTTTTAACTCTTTAAAGAGCTAAGAGAAATATATTAAATACAAATTGGATTTTCAGAGTTTCTTAACACTTTCTGCAATATTTATGGTACACCTTTGCACAATGCCAGTTTTATGACTTCAATATTTTTATGCAACATTTTAAGTTTCCTGCAAATATTTGCAATTAGAAACTAAATACCATTTAAAAGTCAAAATGAACACAGTAAAGAACATAGTGGATATTTTGTTCATGTTTCTGTACCTAAGTCAAAACTGATATTTGACATTTGAATTTTTGCTTCCTTGTTCTTTTTATTTTCTGAGTATCACACAACTGTCTCTGGCACATTTTTCTCAATATATAAAGCCATGACTTATAAGACTATTTTGTTGATATACAATTGTACTGCTGTAATGTAAATAATAGCAATATTAAGTTAATCAAGAAAATAGGGTAGACCTATTTTGTGATTGCATAGTTCTGTAATACAAAAAAATAACAGCAACAAGTGATTGTTTTTAAAGACTTGCAGGATTTTAAAGACTTACAGGATTCAAACTTACTTGAATTAGAAGTTCTTGGTAGTTCTACTTGTTTCCTATGGTTGCTGTAACGAAGTATGACAACCTGCACAACTTAGAAACAACAGGAATGAAACAAAAATCCAGAAGTGTATTGTTTCATAGTTGCAGAGGTGAAAAGTTAGAAATCAATGTGTGGGCAAGACCATAGTCCCTCTAAAACCTTCAAGGGACAATCCTCCTATGCTTCTTTCTATTTTCTGATGACTGTGGATAATTCTCGACACTCTGGCTTGCAACTGCAACACTTCAGTTTCTACCTTGGTATTTATATGGCCTTCTCACTTGTGTTTGTATCTGTGTTTTCTTATAAGGATACCAGCCACATTGAATTAAGTGTGACCTCATCTACTTCAGTATGAATTTATTTTAACTAATTACATCTACAGTGACCCTATTTCCAAATAAGTTCACATACTGAAGTCTGTATTCAATGTAGAATTCTCTACAGAATTCTGAAATTTAGGACTTCAATATCTTTTGGGGGGACACAATTTGACCTTTAACATGAATCATCTATCAAACAACTTTCTTCAAGGAGAAAAAAAAATAATTCATGTCAGAGACACAGTTTTATATACTAAGATTTGTTTAATTTATTCTTTCTTAATAAGGCAAAATTTGAACTAAAAAGACATGAAGAATATATATTTTCATTTATCTCTTGATATACAATTTTCAATGTTTATTAATATAGCAGATTCATGTGATGAGTTTCTAGGATCCCTTCTTTTTATTTCCAACAGGCAGACTGCATAGAAGTGATTCTCTTTCAGTCTCAGTGCCTTCATTAATAATTTAGGCTTTTGAGGAGTTCTATATTATGTCTTAGGACATCAGGAAAACCTTTAATGGCAAAGGGGAATTTTCAGGTGTCTGTCCTCTTGGATGCTCAAAGCTTATAGCAGCAAAGGTGTTATTACTTTATACTGCAGATATAGCTTCCACATTGTAGCACAAGATTTTTGCAAAGCAAATTAGGAAATAAGCTATTTCTAAGGATTATTACTGAAATTATGTTAAATCATTGGTACCATCATCTCTGGTCTAATGTTTTCAAATAAAATCTTGATGCTTAGAAAGAAATAAAAGAAGATGGGCACTTTATTTCAATATCTTACTCCACATAGGTAGAATGATATGCAGGTAGAAGACAGTTTCTTCCACAGAGGCCTTGTTAGCCAAACCAGGCAATGACCTTCTGTCACAGGCTGCTTATCTGCAGTGGAAGAGTTGGTATCTGAATTTAAACACTTGAAGGTTCTATCTGATTTTGAAATAACTGTTTAATTCCTAAGAATAGTGTTACTAATTCAGGGGATCATAGGCCACTTGGGGAATCTGATGAAAACCAAGAACACACTTTGTTAAAAAATTATGCATGTCATAATCATATAAAAGTTTGTCAAAAAATTTCATTGAGTTAATGGGATACCTGTTTTATACCCCTTCTTCTATGGGATGTTCCAGGAAGGATCATTATTAGAATACGTATGATGAGATGGTAGTACCATTTTTGGAATCACTGGACATTGAACATAACTGCTTCCACTGGAAACTATGTTGAGAGATTTGGACTCCTTTCAAAATTAAATTCTTTCACAATGACCCTATTATACTTTAAGAATTTCCTTTTTGGAAATTACTCAATGTAATATTTAGTGATTTAGAATGAATACCTTATTTATTGAAGTCTATGAAATCAAGTACTGAGTTTTTAACCAGTCTGAAATTATCTACAAAATAATATAGTGAACAATCATTTTTAATATATATATATATACTTGTCCCACATTTCACACATATATAAATATACATACTATATATATTGCTTACCAGATGGAATAAAAGTAGAAGTTTTAAAGTATGAGGAAGCAAGGTTATTGGTTAGATGTAAAAGGCCTAGATTAGGGAAAAAAAAAGGCCTAGATTAGTACAATAGCACAGTCACTCATATTCTATCACACATTTAGAAATGAAACATCAGGTCACTTAAAGCAGACTTTGAACTATGGTCTTTTATAGAACCAGCTAAATAGTTTTAATACTTCTGGGAGCTCTGATAACAAAATCTAATTTGATTCATCATTACTGGTCTCTCCTACCCAGGTGTAGATTGTCGTATTAGCCTTTATCTTACTGTACTGAGCTCAGTTTATGACTTTTTTGCCATATGCTTTAGAGAAAGATTAGATTATTTGGTATATGTATGATAAGATTCAAGGTGTGAAATTTAGGTTTAAGTATAAATACTTATCTATTTATATGTCATGCAAACCATGTGGCATTCTACTCAATCTTCATTACTTAAGAGGTGAGAAAACTCAGATACTGTTTGAGAAAGAAAGGAAAGACAGAAAGACAAAGAAAGGAAAAGAAAAAAAAAGAAGAAAACCAAACCTTACTGAAAGTTGGAGAAATTGAGTATGCAGTTTTATATTCACAAATTTCTGAAAAAAACTTATTTTTCCTACATAAGTATTTATTGTCTATGCAAAAGAACATGTAAACACCCTTTAATTCTTTGCAAATACATGGCATCTTTTGCTTCTGGTTCTTAGCATAATTTAACTTTTTCTCTTGTTCTCTTTGCCTGGGACACACTCTCATGATCATCACACTCAAAATTTGAAGCTCCTCTATTGGGTTTTCACTGTAGCCATCCTAGCCTAAGCTCTAAGACAGGGTCTCTCTTGTTTCTTATTGTTCCCATGTCCAGAACAAATGCTGAATGCTTGACATTATGCTTCCTGAATGAATGGATGGATCAATGACTAAATACATCAATATTCATTTACCTTTTAACTACAATCATGGTATACCATAATGAAGTCATAGTTTCATCGATCTTTTTTTTTAATTTCTTTTTTTTTTAAGATTTTATTTATTTATTTGACAGACAGAGATCACAAGTCAGCAGAGAGGCAGATGGGAATGGGTGGGGGCGGGGGAGCAGGCTCCCTGCTGAACAGAGAGCCCGATCAGGACTCGGTCCCCAAACCCTGAGATCATGACCTGAGCCGAAGGTAGAGGCTTAACCCACTGAGCCACGCAGGCGCCCCACTTTTTTTAAATTTCTATTTCCTCTAGATTCTCTTCCTCATTTCTGGTTTTCCTTCATATCACTTTCAAATTTGGAACCTTAAATTTTTGCATTATCTATAATATTACAAATATTGTTTAGAAATCACAAACTAATCAAATAATTGATAGCTCTAAAACTTTATGGATCCCACCTTAGACATTTACTTATAATTCCTAAGAGTAATGACTTCTGAGACTCTACATAATATTTAAAATCAACCTAAATCCAAAGTATGCATGTTTTTAATCAATAATTACTTATGCAGTGTAAAGTGTGTGACAATAACTATGCCAGGTGCTGAAAAAATAGATAAATGAAACATAGTTCTTACAATCTTGTGAGAATATACTATAAATAAATGAACAATATTCTTTATACATGTGCTCCTTCATTTGTTAATATTCTATGTGTTCTGTTTACAAAGAACTAAAGTGGTGGCTATAACAATGTGATAAATGATGTCTAAACGATAACAACAATAACACCCAGAGCACTGTGTGGGAGCAGAGAGAAAATACAGACCACTGCTTAAGCTTATGTGGAGACTAACATCCCCCAAACCCAGGCTTTCAGGTCAATATTTTATTCCTATTTTAGTTTAGAAGACAATGCAACTAAAACAGTGAATTTTATATGCTTCATTCTTTTTTTTTAATTTTTTATTTTTTAATAAACATATAATGTATTTTTATCCCCAGGGGTACAGGTCTGTGAATCGCCAGGTTTACACACTTTACAGCACTCACCATAGCACATACCCTCCCCAGTGTCCATAACCCCACCCCCCCTCCCAAACCCCCTCCCTTCAGCAACTCTCAGTTTGTTTTGTCAGATTAAGAGTCACCTATGGTTTGTCTCCCTCCCAATCCCATCTTGTTTCATTTATTCTTTTCCTACCCCATACCCCCCTTGTTGCATCTACCCTTCCTCATATCAGGGAGATCACATGATAGTTGTCTTTCTCCAATTGACTTATTTCACTAACCTGTTCACTAACTTACCCTCTAGTTCCATCAACATTGTTGCAGATGGCAAGATTTCATTTCTTTTGATGGATGCATAATATTCCATTGTGTATATACCACATCTCCTTTTTCCATTCATCTGTTGGTTCTTTCCATAGTTTGGAAAGAACCATCTAGGTTTTTTCCATAGTTTGGCTATTGTAGACATTGCTGCTATAAACATCTGGGTGCATGCATCCCTTCAGATCACTACACTTGTATCTTTAGGGTAAATATCCAGTAGGGCAGTTGCTGGGTCATAGGGTAGTTCTATTTTCAACTTTTTGAGGAACCTCCATGCTTTTTTCCAGAGTGGTTGCACCAGCTTGCATTCCCACCAACAGTGTAGGAGGGTTCCCCTTTCTCCACATCCTCGCCAGCATCTGTCACTTCCTGACTTGTTAATTTTAGCAATTCTGACTGGTGTGAGGTGATATCTCATTGTGGTTTTGATCTGTATTTCCCTGATGCCGAGTGATGTGGAGCACTTTTTTATGTGTCTTTTGGCCATCCGGATGTCTTCTTTGCAAAAATGACACATCATGTCTTCTGCCTATTTCTTGATTGGATTATTTGTTCTGTGGGTGTTGAGTTTGCTAGGTTCTTTATAGATTTTGGACACTAGCCCATTATCTGATATGTCGTTTGCAAATATCTTCTCCCATTCTGTCAGTTGTCTTTTGGTTTTGTTAACTGTTTCCTTTGCTGTGCAAAAGCTTTTGATCTTGATGAAATCCCAAAAGTTCATTTTTGCCCTTATTGCCCTTGCCTTTGGCGATGTTCCTAGGAAGATGTTGCTGTGGCTGAGGTCGAAGAGGTTGCTGCCTGTGTTCTCCTGAAGGATTTGGATGGATTCCTTTCTCAAATTGAGGTCCTTCATCCATTTTGAGTCTATTTTTGTGTGTGGTGGAAGGAAATGGTCCAATTTCATTTTTCTGCATGTGGCTGTCCAATTTTCCCAACACCATTTATTGAAGAGGCTGTCTTTTTCCCATTGGACATTCCTTCCTGTTTTGTCGAAAATTAGTTGACCATAGAGTTGAGGGTCTATTTCTGAGCTCTCTATTCTGTTCCATTGATCTATGTGTCTGTTTTTGTGCCAGTACCATACTGTCTTGATGATGACAGCTTTGTAATAGAGTTTGAAGTCCGGAATTGTGATGCCACCAACTTTGGCTTTCTTTTTCAATATTCCTTTGGCTATTTGAGGTCTTTTCCGGTTCCATATAAATTTTAGGATTATTTGTTCAATTTCTTTGAAAAAAATGGGTGAGATTTTGAAAGGGATTGCATTAAAAGTGTAGATTGCTTTAGGTAGCATAGACATTTTCACAATATTTGTTCTTCCAACCCAGGAGCACAGAATATTTTTCCATTTCTTTGTATCTTCCTCAATTTCTTTCATGAGTACTTTACAGTTTTCTGAGTATAGATTCTTAGCCTCTTTGGTTAGGTTTATTCCTAGGTATCTTATAGTTTTGGGTGCAATTGTAAATGGGATTGACTCCTTAATTTCTCTTTCTTCTGTCTTGTTGTTAGTGTAGAGAAAAGCAACTGGTTTCTGTGCATTGATTTTATATCCTGACACTTTCCTAAATTCCTGTACAAGTTCTAGCAGTTTTGGAGTGGAGTCTTTTGTATTTTCCACATATAGTATGATATTATCTGCAAAGAGTGATAGTTTGACTTCTTCTTTGCCGATTTGGATGCCTTTAATATCTTTTTGTTGTCTGATTGCTGAGGCTAGGACTTCTAGTACTATGTTGAATAGCAGTGGTGATAACGGACATCCCTGCTGTGTTCCTGACTGTAGCAGAAAATATCATTGATAATGATATTTGCAGTGGGTTTTTCATAGATGGCTTTGATAATATTGAGATACATGCCCTCTATCCCTACACTTTGAAGAGTTTTGATCAGGAAGGGATGCTGTACTTTGTCAAATACTTTTTCAGCATCTATTGAGAGTATCATATGGTTCTTGTTCTTTCTTTTATTGATGTGTTGTATCACATTGATTGATTTGTGGATGTGGAACCAACCTTGCAGCCCTGGAATAAATCCCACTTGGTCTTGGTGAATAATCCTCTTCATGTACTGTTGAATCCTGTTGGCTAGTACTTTGGTGAGAATTTTCTCATCATGTTCATCAAGGGTATTGGTCTGTAGTTCTCTTTTTTGATGGGATCCTTGTCTGGTTTTGGAATCAAGGTGACGTTGGCCTCATAAAATGGGTTTGGAAGTTTTTCTTCCATTTCTATTTTTTTGGAACAGTTTCAGGAGAATAGGAATTAATTCCTCTTTAAATATTTGGTAGAATTCCCCTGGGAAGTCATCTGGCCCTGGGCTTTTGTTTGTTTGGAGATTTTTGATGACTGTTTCAATCTCCTTACTTGTTATGGGTCTGTTCAGGTTTTCTATTTCTTCCTGGTTCAGTTGTGGTAGTTTATATGTTTCTAGGAATGTATCCATTTCTTCCAGATCGTCAAATTTTTTGGTGTACTGTTGCTCATAGTATGTTCTTATAATTGTTTGTATTTCTTTGGTGTTGGTTGTGATCTCTCCTCTTTCATTCATGATTTTATTTATTTGGGTCCTTTTTCTTTTCTTTTTGATAAGTCTGGCCAGGGGTTTATCAATCTTATTAATTCTTTCAAAGAACCAGCTCCTAGTTTCGTTGATCTGTTCTATTGTTTTTTTGGTTTCTATTTCATTGATTTCTGCTCTGATCTTTATAATTTCTCTTCTCCTGCTAGGTTTTGGCTTCCTTTGTTGTTCTTTCTCCAGCTCCTGTAGGCATAGGGTTAGGTTGTGTACTTGAGACCTTTCTTGTTTCTTGAGAAAGGATTGTACCACTATATATTTTCCTCTCAGGACTGCCATTGCTGTGTCCCACAGATTTTGAACCATTGTGTTTTCATTATCATTTGTTTCCATGAATTTTTTCAATTCTTCTTTAATTTCCTGGTTGACCCATTCATTCTTTAGAAGGATGTTGTGTGGTCTCCATGTATTTGGGTTCTTTCTAAATTTCCTCTTGTGATTGAGTTCTAGGTTCAGAGCATTGTGAAAATATGCAGGGAATGATCCCAATCTTTTGATACCAGTTGAGACCTGATTTAGGACCGAGGATGTGATCTATTCTGGAGAATGTCCCATGTGCACTAGAGAAGAATGTGTATTCTGTTGCTTTGGGATGAAATGTTCTGAATATATCTGTGATGTCCATCTGGTCCAGTGTGTCATTTAAGGCCTTTATTTCCTTGCTGATCTTTTGCTTGGATGATCTGTCCATTTCAGTGAGGGGAGTGTGAAAGCCCCTTGCTATTATTGTATTATTGTTGATGTGGTTTTTTGATTTTGTTATTAATTTGTTCATACAGTTGGCTGCTCCCATGTTAGGGGCATAGATATTTAAAATTGTTAGATCTTCTTGTTGGACAAACCCTTTGAGTATGATCTAGTGGCCTTCCTCATCTCTTATTATAATCTTTGGCTTAAAAACTAATTGATCTGATATAAGGATTGCCACTCCTGCTTTCTTCTGATGTCCATTATCATGGTAAATTGTTTTTCACCCCCTCACTTTAAATCTGGAGGTATGTTTGTGTCTAAAATGAGTTTCTTGTATTAAACATACTGATGGGTTTTGTTTTTTTATCCATTCTGATACCCTGTGTCTTTTGATTGGGACATTTAGCCCATTCACATTCAGGGTAACTATTGAGAGATATGAATTTAGTGCCATTGTATTGCCTGTAAGGGGACTGTTACTGTATATTGTCTCTGTTCCTTTCTGATCTACCACTTGTAGGCTCTCTCTTTGCTTAGAGGACCCCTTTCAATATTTCCTGTAGAACTGGTTTGGTGTTTGTAAATTCTTTCAGTTTTTGTTTGTCCTGGAAGCTTTTAATCTCTCCTTCTATTTTCAATGATAGCCTAGCTGGATATACTATTCTTGGCTGCATGTTTTTCTCGTTTAGTGCTCTGAATATATCATGCCAGTTCTTTCTGGTCTGCCAGGTCTCTGTGGATAAGTCTGCTGCCAATCTAATACTTTTACAATTGTATGTTACAGACTGCTTTTCCTGGGCTGCTTTCAGGATTTCTCTTTGTCACTAAGACTTATAATTAGGAGATGGGGTGTTGACCTATTCTTGTTGATTTTGAGTGGGGTTCTCTGCACCTCCTGGATTTTGATGCTTGTTCCCTTTGCCATATTAGGGAAATTTTCTCCAATACTTCCCTCCAATATACCTTCTGCTCCCCTCTCTCTTTCTTCTTCTTATGGAATCCCAATTATTCTAATGTTGTTTCGTCTTATGGTGTCACTTATCTCTCGAATTCTCCCCTCGTGGTCCAGTAGCTGTTTGTCCCTCTTTTGCTCAGCTTCTTTATTCTCTGTCATTTGGTCTTCTATATCACTAATTCTTTCTTCTGCCTCATTTATCCTAGCAGTGAGAGCCTCCATTCTTGATTGCACCTCATTAATAGCTTTTTTGATTTCAACTTGGTTAGATTTTAGTTCTTTTATTTCTCCAGAAAGGGCTTTTATATCTCTCGAGAGGGTTTCTCTAATATCTTCCATGCCTTTTTCGAGCCCGGCTAGAACCTTGAGAATCATCATTCTGAACTCTACTTCTGATATATTACCAATGTCTGTATTAATTAGGTCCCTAGCCTTTGGTACTGCCTCTTTTTCTTTTTTTTGTGGTGAGTTTTTCCACTTTGTCATTTTTTATGGATAAGAGTATATGGAGGAGAAAATAAAATACTAAAAGGATGGCCAAGACCCCAGGAAAATGCACATTAACCAAATCAGAAGAGACCCCAAATTGTGGCGGTGGGAGAAAGGGGATAAAAAGAAGTTCAGAAAAAAAATTAAAAAAAGAAAACAAAGAAAAAATATAAAAAAGAAAAAAATTATATATATTAGACTCGTGACTAGAACAGGGTCACCCACTTAATTTGGGGAGCATTTTGGTCTCTTAGAAGAAACTACCTCCCAATATTTTAAAGAATGAAAAATGTATATAAGGTAAACACAATGAAGGAATGGAATATGCCTATAAATATGAAAAAAATTTTAATTTCTATAAAAGGAGTTGATAAAGTAAGTTGGTTGGGAATATAAAGAAAAAGAAAGTGGAGAGAATTTGCTCGGGCTAGAGACTTGAACAAGCCCAGAGCTAGATTTAGGGTATATTTTGATCTATTAGAAGAAGTTGCACCCCAAATTTTTTAGAAGAAAAACCCTATGTGTATACAAAAAATAAAGTTAAGTACAATGAAGGATAAGACATGACTATAATAGTGAAGGTTCAAAAAAAGATTATTATTATTTTTTATGAAAGGTATAGTTAAGATAAACTAGTTTAAAAACGTTAGAAAAGAAAAGGGTAAAAGTTAAAAAAAATTTAACAGAAGAAAAAATAATAAAATTTTTAAAAAATTTAAATTAACTGCAAGACTAAAGATTCATGGGAGAAAGCCATAAGTTCCGTGCTTTGCTTTTTCCTCCTCTGGAGTTCGACTGCTCTACTTGATAAGTGAACTTGGTCTTAGCTGGATTTCTTGTTTATTTTCTGGGGGAGGGGCCTGTTGTAGTGATTCTCAAGTCTCTTTGCCGGAGGCAGAATTGCCCCGCCCTTACCAGGGTCCAGGCTAAGTAATCCGCTCGGGTTCGCTTTCAGGAGCTTTTGTTCCCTGAACGTTTTGCGTAGAGTTACAAAGGACAGGAATGAAAATGGAGGCCTCCCAATCTCTGGCCCAGAATTGCCGAGAGCTTGAGGCCCCACTCCTCAGTGCACCCTCAGAGAAAAGCGCTCAATCACTCCCATCTCCCTGGCCTCTGGCTGTGCTCTGAGCTCACCCAGCCTGTGACCGGTTCAAGGTAACTCTGAGCTGAGAGCTCACTCCTCAGCTCTGTCTCTATAGCCAGGTTACCTGCTCTAATACCTGCGAGCTCTGTGACACTCAGACACCCCTGATCCCTCTGTGACCCTGCAGGACCCGGAGCCACACTGACCTCACGTGGGCTTCACCCCGGTTAAGCCTCTGGAGTGATGTCCCTCAGTGGAGCAGACTTTTAAAAGTCCTGACTTTGTGCTCTGTTGCTCCACTGCTTGCCGGGAATCCCCACCCCACCCTGCAGTCTATCTTCCTGTCACTTTGGATTCATTTCTCTGCCGGTCCTACCTTTAAGAAAGTGGTCAATTTTCTGTTTCTAGAATTGCTTTCCTTCTTCTCTTCGATCTCCCATTGGATTTGTAGATGTTTGCAATGGTTTGATAAGCTATCTAGCTGATTTCCTGCTACCTGATGTAGTCTCAGCCTGCTACTTCTCTGCCATCTTGACTCCTCCTCCTATGTGCTTCATTCTTGACTATATCTTTGTACATTAAGTTTTCAGAGGGTAGCAGTGCCTTCCTTAAGAAACCAGATTAGCCACTTCATTCAAAATATATAGGGTGTCAGGTGGATAAAAAATGAAACCCATCTATGTGCTGCCTACAAGAGACCCATTTTAGGTCTAAAGACACCTGCAGATATAAAGCGAGGGGCTGCATTGCATGGAGCACTGGGTGTGGTGCATAAACAATGCAAAAAATAAAATTTAAAAATAAAATTTAAAAAATTTAATTAAATAAATAAATAAATAAAAAGTTTCCCTAAGCCAGAGTAACAATACTTATATCAGACAAACTAGATTTTAAATGAAAAACTACCAAAAGATGAAGAAAGACTCTCTGTCATAGTAAAGGTGACTATTCAATGAGAAGGTTAAACAATCATAAATACTCATGCCCTCAACTTGAAAGCACTCAAATATATAAAACAATTAATAATAAACATAAAGAAACTAATCAATAATAATACAAAATGGTAGAAGACTCTAACACCCTTCTCATATAAGTGGGTAGATCATCTACATAAAAAGTCAACAAGGAAACAATGGCTTTGAGTGACAAATGGATCAGATGGATTTAACAAATAAATTCGGAACATTTCATCCTAGAGCAGCAGAATATAAATTCTTTTCAAGCGCACATAAGGCATTCTCCAAAGTAGATTACACACTGGATCACAAATCTTGCCTCAATAAGTATAAAAAGATTGATATCATACTATACATAGTTTCTGAACACAACACCATGAAACTTGAAGTTAACCACAAGAAAAAAACTGGAGAGACCACAAATACATAGAGATTAAAGAGCATCTCACTAAACAATGAATAGGTCAACCAGGAAATCAAAGAAGTTTTTCTAAAAAAATACATGAAAACAAATGAAAATAAAAATGAAAACACAATGGTCTCAAACCTTTGGGATGCAGCAAAAACAGTTCTATGAGGGAAATATATAGCAATATAGGCTTACCTTAAGAAACAAGAATAATCTCAAATAAACCTACAGAAGCTAGAAAAAGAACAAATGAACACTAAAGTTATCAGAAAAAGGGAAATAATAAAGATTAGAATAGAAACAAATGATATAAGAATTAAAAAGTCAATGGAATGGACCAATGAAACCAAGAGTTGATTCTTTGAAAAAAAAAAAAAATCAATAAAATTGAAAAACCCCTAGGCAGATATCAAAAAGAAAAGAGAAAGGGCACAAATAAATAAAACCTAAATAAGAGAAGAGAGGTTACAACCAACACCACAGAAATACAAACAATTATAAGAGAACATTATGAAAACTATATGCCAATGAATTGGACAACCTGAAAGAAATGGATAACTTTCTAGAAACATATAACTTAAAAACTGAAAGAGAAAAAATTAAAAAAAAAAAAAACTTGTACAGACTGAAAACCAGCAAAGAAATTGAATCAGAAATCAAAAATCTTCCAATAAACAAAATTCCAAGGCCAGATGGCCTCACAGGTGAATTCTACCACACATTGAAAGAAGTGTTAATACCCAATTTTTCTGGAAATATTCCAAAAAAACAGAAAAGGAAGGAAAATGTCTAAATTCATTCTATGAGACCAGCATTACCCTGATAACCAAAACCAGAAAAAGACTCCACTATGAAAGAGAACTACAGGCCATTATAAATATATAAAGAATCATCATTCACCATGATCAAGTGCGATTTATTCCTGGGCTGCAAGGATGATTAAACATTCACAAATCAATGTGATATACCATATTAATAAAAGAAAGCATAACAGCCATATGATCCTCTCAATATATACAGAAAAAGCACTTGATAAAGTAGAAAATTCACTCATGATAAAAACCCTCAATGTAGGGTTAGAGGGAAACATACCTCAATAAAGGCCATATATAAAAAATCCATAGCTAGTACCATCCTCAATATGGAAAAATCAAGATCTTTTCTTGTGCATCCAGGAATAAAACAGGGAAGTTTACTCTCACTGCTGCTATTTAACATAGTACTAGAAGTCCTGGCTTCAGCAATCACGCAACAAAAAGAAGAAAAGGCATCAAATCAGCAAGGAAGAAGTAAAACTTTCACTATTTGCAGATGACATGATACTCTGCACAGAAATCCCAGAAGACTCCACCAAAAAATTGCTAGAACTGATACACAAATTCAATAAAGTTGTAGGATACAACAGAAATCAGTTGCAATTCCATACATCAATAATGAAACTGCAGAAAGAGAAATCAAGGAATCAGTCCCATTTGCAATTGCATCAAAACCCTAAAGATAACTAAGAATAAGCCTAACCAAAGAGGTGAATGATCTGTACTTTGAAAACAGGAAAACACCGATGAAAGAAATTGAAGGTGATGCAAAGAAATGGAAAGACATTCCATACTCATGGATTGGAAGAACAAATTGTTACAATGTCTATACTACCCAAAACAATCTACACATTTAATGCAATCCTTATCAAAATGCCAACAGCATTTTTTCACAGAGCTAGAACAAACAATTGTAAAATTTGTATGGAACCACAAAGGACCCTGAATAGCCAAAGCAACCTTGAAAAAGAAATACAAAGTTGGAGGCATCACAATTCCAGACTTCAAGTTATATTATAAACCTGAGGTGATCAAAACAATATGGGACAGGCATAAAAATAGACACATAGATCAATAGAACAGAATAGAGAACCTGAACCCATAACTATATGGTCAATTTTTAACAAAGGAATATCCAAAGGAAAAAAGACAGTCTCTTCAACAAATGGTGCTGGGATAATTGGACAGCAACACCTAAAGGAAAAAACTGGACCACTTTCTTACATCATACCCAAAAATAAATTCAAAATTGATGAAAGAGCTAAATGTGAGAAGGGAAACCATTAAAATCCTAGGGAAAAACACAGGCAGTAATCTCTTTGACCTTGGCCATAGCAATGTCTTAGTAGGTAAGTCTCCTGAGGCAATGGAAACAAAAGCAAAGATGAACTATTGGAACTTCATCAAGATAAAACCTACTGTAGAGTGAAGGAAACAATAAACAAAACTAAAAGGCAACCTACAGAATGGGAGGAGATATTGCAAAAGACATATCTGATAAAGGGTTAGTATCCATAATCTATAAAGAAGTTATTAATCTCAACATCCAAAAACCAAATATTTCAGTTAAAAAAATGGGCAGGAGACATGGATAGATATTTTTCCAAAGAAGACATCCAGATGGCTCACAGATACATGAAAAGATGCTCAATATTATTCATCATCAAGGAAGTACAAATCAAAACTACAATGAGATGTCACCTCACACTTGACAGAATGGCTAAAATAAGAACACAAGAAACAGTGGGTATTGGTGAGAATGTGGAGAAAAGGAACCTTCTTGTCCTGTTGGGAATACAAACTGGTGCAACCACTCGGGAAAACAACATGGACGTTCCTCAAAATGTTGAAAATAGAACTACCCTATGACCCAGCAATAGCACTACTGGGTATTTACCCTAAAGATACAAACGTAGTGATCCGAAGGGGCACGTGCACCCAAATGTTTATAGCAGCAATGTCCACAATAGCCAAACTATGGAAAGAACCTAGATGTCCATCAACAGATGAATGGATCAAGAAGATGTGGTATATATACACAATGGAATACTATGCAGCCATCAAAAGAAATGAAATCTTGTCATTTGCGACAACGTGGATGGAACTAGAGCGTATCAAGCTTAGCAAAATAAGTCAAGCAGAGAAAGACAACTATCATATGATCTCCCTGATATGAGGAAGTGGTGATGCAACATGGGGGCTTAAGTGGGTAGGAGAAGAATAAATGAAACAAGATGGGATTGGGAGGGAGACAAACCATAAGTGACTCTTAATCTCACAAAACAAGCTGAGGGTTGCTGGGGGGAGGGAGGTTGGGAAGGGGGATGGGGCTATGGACATTGGGGAGGGTATGTGCTATGGTGAGTGCTGTGAAGTGTGTAAACCTGGCAATTCACAGACCTGTACCCCTGGGGATAAAAATATATGTTTATAAAAAATAAAAATTTAAAAAAAAAAGTTAAAAATAGAACTACCCTATGATACAGCAATTGCCCTACTTGGTATTTTTTCAAGGAATACAAAAATACTAAATTGAAGGGATGCATGCATTTCCATGTTTATAGCAGAATTTCAAACAATATCCAAATTATAGAAAGAGCTCAATTGTCCATCGACTGTTGAAAAGATAATGTAGTGTGTATCTATATATATATATATACACACAATGGAATGTTACTTGGCCATAGAGAAGAATGAAATCTTGCCATCATTTGCAACTATGTGGATAGAGCTAGAGTATTACACTAAGTGAAATGAGTGAGAGAAAGGCAAATACCCTATGATTTCACTCATATGTGGAATTTAAGAAACAAAACAGATGAACATGGGAGGAAAATGGAAAAAAGTGAAACAAACTATTAAGGGTAGAAAACAAACTGAGGTTACGGGAGGAGGGTTGGGCAGAGTGTGGTATGTGTTAAATGGGTGATGGGTATTCAGAGGGCACTCATTGTGATGAGCACTGGGTTTTGTCCATAAGTGTTGAATCACTAAATTCTACAACTGAATCTAATATTACTAATATTATTAAGTAAATGTAATTTAAATAAAAATTTGGGGGAAAAGACAAAAGGGTAGTAGTTTTAGGGTCTTGCTTCAATGGGACCTCAACTTAAAACCGTGCATGAAAATGGCTGCTGTCCAGGTATATTTAAAGCATCATGCCGAGAGTGTGACAACATGCCCAGGAGAGACTGATTTTTGAGGACAGTGGTTTCACAGTCCAGGAAATATTTCTTCTTTAATTAGGAAAGCTAAATTTATTGTTTGTAATCTCTAAATCACTTTTAGGTTATTTTCCACCTCTAAAATATGCAGTGTCAACCTGTTCCCAACTTTTCTCTTTACTGTTTATTTCAACTTTATCATTTTATATTACTCATGAATGATACATTTCTACTATCATTACAAATTTTTGTAGTTTTGACTACTTTATTCCTGTTCTTATCTCATTTACCAGATGATCTCCAGAGAAGCAATGGCATTCTGTTGGCTTATTAATATTGGGATTTTTCTAAAAGATTTTATTTTTTCCCTTTTATTTTCCTATGTTTCAACAGCTTTTATAACAACAGAAATGCTTTTCTCACTTAAATTGGCTATTATAAGGTACAAGGTGCTATGGGAGTGAGTGAACATTTCTCTTGTGCAAATTAGAGAGTGTTCACAGCCACCTTGTGCCCCATCATTAAATCAAAGGAGAGAACAGTCTCTGAAATGAGCACTGGCTGTGCACTGTCAGTCCTATGATTCCCTTAACCTGTCAGCTTTCATTACTTTACAGAAGATGAGAAATTACTTTGAATGACAAGATGAGTGTGATGATACTGTGTTTGGGGATGCACACATTCCAGAAATTGAAAATGACATTTTCCTCTGCACAGAGCTGAACAGAGAACATCATTGCTTACCTCTAGTCCACCCAAAGTTCAAATGAACCATGACTTATGAGCTATTTTATTTCCAGAACACTGCCACATAAATATATAAGACACACTATATTGATAAAGCCACAGTCTATCTTATGCAGTGTGCCATTTCATATGGTGGCACAAAAGGATTTTATGGGAGCAGGCTGGGTGAATCTCTCTTCCTAAAAAGTTAAAAATGTACCATTAAATAAATGTGCCTTCATTTAACAGTTACCCAGTCTTAGTGAACAGGTTTTTTTGTTTGTTTGTTTATTTTTTATTTACTTGAGACAGCACAAGCAAGGGGAACAGCAGAGGCAAAGGGAGAAGCAGACTCCCTGTGGAGCAGGGAGCCCAATGTAGGACTCAATCCCAGGATGTTGGGACCATGACTTGAGCCGAAGGCAAATGCTTAACTGATTCACTGACTAATGAACAGTTTTAAAACATCTTAAAACTACTTTCTTGTTCATCTTAACTTCATTTGGATTTTTATTGGACTCATGACTTTTTCTTATTCTAATTTGTAAACCTTTTTAATTTATATTAAAAACCACCTCTTTCAAGCTTTCAGCTATTTGCAAGTATCCCATTTTTTTTTTTAAGATTTTATTTATTTATTTGAACGAGATCACAAATAGGCAGAGAGGCAGGCAGAGAGAGAGGAGGAAGCAGGCTCCCTGCTGAGCAGAGAGCCTGATGCGGGGCTTGATCCCAGGACCCTGGGATCATGACCTAAGCTGAAGGCAGAGGCTTTAACCCACTGAGCCACCCAGGCACCCCAAGTATCCCATTTTTTAATAAAAAAATGGAATGTTCTATCCACTTCCTTCATAATGTTACATAATTTGATATCAATTCCAGCCATTATTCCCAATAATTTATACTTTTAATTATCAAAAATTATGAGAGTTTATATTAGGTATTCATCTCTGGTTTGCTCAAGCTCCATTCGGCCTTGCATGTATTATGGCAATGAGATTTATAATTAATGGTCCAAATACTGTACCATGAAATTGTGAGAAAGTAAGACAAGAGTTTGTTTGTTTTGATCTTTGGTTTATAACAGTTATTATCCTTAGGAAACTATTCCTAGTTATCTTTTATGAACCATGATTCCTACATTATAGTTCACAATTTATTCAATATAGTTAATGAAATAGCTTTCATTTTGCTTAATACTTAATTGCCCAGAAGACTTTAACATTGTAACTTAAAGCTCAGACATTCTGATAATTGCATTTTGTCATTCAAGGAATTATTCTTCAGATTATTTATTTCCTAATAATCTACTGCCCAAGGAGTTTTGAAAGTATGGATACATTCTATCCGTACGATTATTCAGCAAATACTTATTTTTCTATGGGAAAGTCTCAGGGCCAAGGGTCGTGAACGGAGAGAAAGTCACTATTGGTGTTTCCACTTGAAAGTTCACAGTGTGTGAGAAGAAACAGAACAAGTAAAATATAGTTACAGTAAAACCAGGTAACCAGTATGTTCAAGCTTTGTGCCAGGCTCTCCAATCCCATATGAGAATGATTTTGCTGGGGAGTGTTTAGGAATGTTTCAGATCAAAAGGCCATCAACACGGGACATTTGATTAAACCATAAAAACAGCAGGAGAGCAACAAAATGTACTCATTTCCATAACTGGGTGGTGCTTATAACAAAACACATCAAATCTTTATGTTCATCTAATGAAAATACACCAAGTATTATTTGACCATCTATTTTTACAGACAACCTTCTGATGTTAATGAAGAAAATAACAAAAAGAACATTGATCATTCTAAGATTCATCAGTCTGTGAATGCTTATGAATTTGCCACCATAATCAATATTTGCCAGAGTTTTAGTCTGCTGATGTTGTTGAATTTTATAGTGAAGTCAGTGAGCAGAATCATTACAAGTAATTTTTATTGTATGAAGTTTTGATCCAGAAGCCACAATATAATTTTAGAAGAGTATATAAGCAAGTTCAAGTTCTGATTCTTGATACAGAGAGAAAGTAAGCATCTCTGAAATCTCTATTGTAAACCCTTTACACTTTTTTTTAAAAAATATTATTCAAATCAGGTAACTGCATTTATAAATATACACCTATTTATATAAAATATATTTCTATGTAATCATATGCATTATATAATGCTTATATAAATAATTAATATAGATTGAGTAATGTAATAAAAACATGAAATATTCTTTTTTTCCATGTTCTTTCACAATGGGAATTGAAACTCCTAGCAACTAGGAATACCCTGAGTGGTGTCGTGGCAGACTGAAGCTTGGGAGAGAATTCATCTCTTTAAAAAGAAACTAATTACAAAATTTCTGGTGTCAGGTTGAACAAAATTTGAATGATTTGCTAAATTTTAATGTGTTATATTACTGTTGTTTTGTTATTTGATTAAAGTATTTTAATAAAACCTTAATTAGTAGAAATTATTTCTCAAATACCAGGTTGTACATAGAGGGCTCGCCATGGCATTATGTCCTTGTTAGTCAGAACCTAAGAACAAAACAAAAACTGTAAGATTATTTCTTAAATATTGTGCCATTCTTCCATCTGTATGACTTTCTTGCTTAGACTCACTTTCTAAATCTCCTTTGTGTGTTTATTTCTGCCTCCCACTCAATTCTTTCTTCACCTTGTGGTCAAAGTGATCTTCCTGGGGTGCAAAACATATCATGCCATTACCCATTCTTGAAATCCTCAGTGGTTGTTGTTTATGTAAATGGTAATTCTAAGCTCCCTTTGGCATGTCAGTGTCCTGGATTTCTTTTCCAATTTGTTTCCCACCTGCACCCCTTACTGAGGCAATCTGAGCTGCAATAATTTCGTTTCCTAATTCTGCATAGTCTTTTCCCTCTTCTAGAGAAGTTGAGTTGGTAATTTCTTCATCCATGTTATACTGGGAACTTCATCAGTACTGAAATTAACATCCGTTTCTTCTCCTCTAGGAAGTCTTTTCTCTCTTCTCCCAGAAAATGTTAGCATCTTCTTTTCTGTCTTCATAATGTAATGCATTTTATCTCTAATTTGGAATTTATAGTATTGTTGTAGTTACTTTGCTTACATAATTTATTTCTTATAGGAATGTGGACACCTCAAAGGTCCTGCTGTGTACTATTCCTATTTTCATTTTTAATTATTAGCATAATGACTGGCACAGAGAAGATATTTGAGGTTATATTTGTGGAATGAACAAATTAACTAATAAGTTTATAATATTGGACTGTAACATTATCATTTATTTTGACTGTATGCTTCCCTTTTTTTCAATCATTGGCAATCCTCATGTGGACACATAGACCACCTTTCCCTCCATCCCTGCTGACAATTCCTTTAGTGTTCACGGTTTGGGAAGAAAACTCAACATCTTTCACTGAATTTTAGAATGTAATTACATAAAAAGTTATGCCGTTTAATCAAATCATTACACAGTTTGTCAGGAAAAACTTAACATTAAATTGTGGCACATTTTTCTGAGTTTTATTTATGCTCTAGAAAATGGTTTCCTTCTGTCCTAACCATGACTGAAAAAGAAACATTTTTACTTAAAATGTCACCAATAAATTTAACAGAGTGATATTAAGTATTTTATGGGAGAAACCCAAACCAATACAAGAAAAAATCCATGTAGCATTAGCTAGCATTTTCCTGAACTTCATTCTTGCTAAAAAATGTAAAGACTAATTACTTTAAAGCAGCTAATATGTTTGATCGGTAAAGAATCTTCAAACGGAGTTATGCAATGCCCATTAAGACTTGAGGAAATAGGAGGAAAGATAGGTTTTATCCCTAAAACCCTTTTACTGAGATTATTTTTACAAGGTTTAATTCAAAATTGTTTTCTACCTAGATTCAAGATGGATTTTGTTTTGGAATATTACTATCCTATGGATTGTCTCACTTGTTGGAATCATTACAAGCTATCTTTAGATCACAATTCAGTTAATTTATCTTCTAAGCATCCTGTGGCAGGGCCATTATTAAGTGGATGCAGGGATGTGATACAGTTCAGTTCAAGTTAACCTTGCTTCACAATAGTGACACGAGTTAATTTAATTCCTGTCACCAGCCTTCACACAGGGTTATTGCACATTACCTCTCGTTATTGCAGCCACAAGTCATTATCCCTTGTAAAATCTATGTGCGACCCTCCTTACATAGACTCCATACAGATAAACAGACACAACATAATCAAATGCCCATAAAGAAATATACTACAAAAAATGAATCTCATAGGAAATTTAGGACAAATGTACAAAAAGTTTAGACACTCTGTTCCAGTCAATCCCTTCCTTCCATCTTTCCTCCTTATTTCCTTTTAGCCACAATTGTTTATTTAGCACTTACTATGTGCTAAGCACTGTTTCAGGTATTAGGGGTATACCAGTGTAAAAACTGACAAAGTCCATGATCTATAAATTTTTTCTCATTGTACATTATCTCTAGTTACAAAAACCATTTATTGAATGCCTGCTATATGCATAATATTCAAGAGTGAATATCACCTAACACCTTAATGATAAAATCTCTCTCTGAAAGGGATATAAAAACTTCACAATGAGTACAGATTATAAACATAGATTTGTTTAGAAAACTGATGTTGAGTTATAAACTTCAATACAAATTCAAACAGCGCAGGGGATAAGTACTTCAAGAAAATTGAAGTAACTCATCTTTATGAGCTTTAGTTGTCCTAATTTCAAAGTAGTGACTCAGAGAACCTGTGGAAGATCTAGTTTTAATGCTATCCCCTTTTCAAATCCTGGCACAAGAGCAAGGAGACACGTGAAGGAAATTATAATCTCTAATCACCAAACACATCCTGAAAATGTTATTTTCTTCATGTTTGAGAGAAAAAGGTAAGAGCTAAGCCTGCCATAGCCATCTAAGGGACTGAGTTTTTTAGGAACATAATTTCATCAGTCTGTCTTTCTATTCTAAGCAGGAAAATCAACTGTGAAAAAGAAAACCTGTCCAATAATTATTGACATTGAAACAATCACTATATATCTGTGACAGGTTCATTCCTTTCTCCTTGGAAAAGAAGATATTTGCTCTCTATGCAATCTATAAGGTCAAGCACAGAAAATAAGTATAATATAAACTAGACTTAGACTCACTAAAAATGCCTCTATACCTAAAATCTATTTCTATATTGTTTTTATATTTTTCTACAATGGTATCTTTGTATTTATTCATGTCTACTAATGTACAACTATTCTAATAAGTAAATAAAATGGTACCACAAATCCTCTGAAATGCAGTCAATACCTACAGAAACACTAAAGGTAATCACAACAGCAGTGAGGACAGTACAATGACTTTAAGAATGAATTAAGATTCTTACTGTACACAAATAATCAGAATAGACTGAATAATTTTGGTTTCCTAGAACTGGATAGGAAAGCTTCTTTCCCTATATTAGGTTAGACATGCAAAATCTCTACCACAAGGAAAATGATGTAGTCTTACCTCTATTATGTTAATATTCGCATTTTTTTAGAACCGTGTATCCATGTGTGTGTAATTTCCTTAAAATTACTATAGCCCATGTAAGGCAAAAGCAAATAGGCATGTGCTTGGGCAATGTTGTACTGTTTTAGATCAGGGTTCTGCTGGTTTTTGTTGTTGTTGTTGTTGTTTTTGCTGTTCTTATTCCTCAATCTGTATATCATATCCAAGAGGTTATTAACATGTCAGCATTGCCATTAATCCTCATCCTAAAATATTCATATCTTATACTTCCTACTTTTTTTTTCTTTAAAACCATTTTCAAAGTGCTCAAGTTTGTGATTCTTTTCTTCTTTGACATATTTTTTCCTGAATAGGAAACGTCATCTTAATTTTTTAAATAAATTATTGAAATAATTTATAATAATAATCCATGGGATCCACTTCCACTGAGATTCCTCAGCTCCACGTTTTTTACTTCAGCTTTTTTCATTAACTAAACACAAAGTCGACTTCAACCTTACAGAAGTTTTTCTTCTCCCTTTCTCCCCTCGGTGGGGTTGGGAGGGGGTCGTTTCTTCTGAAAGTAAATGTTTGTTGGATATTTGTGAGACCTGCCACTGACAGTTTTCTTTCTCCTCCTAGTATTTTCCTGTAACATTATTGTAATTTTATATTCAGGCTCTCTGCTCATATCTATCCTTGGCAGCATTTATATATAATTTGAACTCTGGATTTTCTCAGAGTTTCCTAATAATTTAACCTGTGGAGTTGTTAATGTCTTATATTATCATCAATTCTTCACATGCACTGACAGTAAACATATATTTTTGTTGTTGTTGTTTAAAGATTTTATGTATTTATTTGACAGACAGAGATCACAAGTAGGCAGAGAGAGAGAGAGGGAAGCAGGCTCCCTGCTGAGCAGAGAGCCTGATGCAGGACTTGATCCCAGGACCCTGAGATCATGACCCGAGCCGAAGGCAGCGGCTTAACCCACTGAGCCACCCAGGCACCCCAGTAAACATATTTCTAAGTTCCTCTTCTATGCTCATAATTCTAAATAATCAGGATTAATTCAAATTTTCTACAAACATTTAATCAAATTTGTTATGTAGAGAGGGAATACACAAAAATATTTGTCAGAGGCCCCACACCTTAAAGATGGCCTTGAAGAGGAATGCTATCTTTTATTCTTATTCCCATTGGCTGCCATACCTCTTTCTTCATATTAGTTAGACTCTTAGAAAATAAGACCCTAGCCCACAGATGTTCCACAACTGATTTATGAACTTAAGCTGCATATGTGTTCCAACCATACTGCCACCTCTGGGCTTTAGGACCCAAGGAGGTGGAGGTGATGGCAGATTTTCTCTAGGTCTTTCCCATTCTATCACTCAGGGTCATTCTCCCCATCTATAGACTCCAAGGTCAGGCAGGCCTCAGGGGTGTCCCCACATATTTTGGCTTGAATAACCAGCAAACAAATATTGGAGGCAAATACTGTTAAGTAAATCACAGAATTCAGTTAGAATTAAGAATAATTTTCATTATACTTTATGTTTAAAAATAACCTGTAATAGCTAACTTTTATTAAGTTATCTCCATGCTTCATACTCAGTTCTAGACTCTTTTTATATTCATTCCATTTAACCTTCAAAAATGTGTATGTTGTAATCCCCATTTTATGGATAAGGAAAACAAAGTTCAACATGGTGACAAAAATGGCACATATCCATAGACAACAAATGTCAGACCTGGGAGTATTTCTAGTTCTCAAGTATATCATTTTAGCCATTACTATAACTATTATACCTGGTGAAACCAACAAACACTAGAGAAAGCAGTATTATAATCTCAGAACACCCATATATGATTTCTTATTACAGGGGAGATTTATAAAATAGAAAATATGGCAAAAATCCTTTTCAGGAATAAAGCATTTTGTTTTACATGAGTGAATGGAAATAAAGTGAATTTAAAAATCAAGGAGAAGATGGATACCACCATACTTTATAGAGGTATGGAGAAGATACCACACATAAATTTGCTAGATTCAAATATTTGAGGTTAGAGTGGCTATTCCAGCTTGCGTTCCCACCAACACTGTAAGAGGGTTACCCTTTCTTTCTTTGTTTTTTTTTTTTTAGTTTCTATTTATTTATTTGACAGAGAAAAAGAGATCACAAGTAGGCAGAGAGGCAGGCAGAGAAAGAGGGGGAAGCAGGGTCCCTGCTGAGCATAGAGTTTGATGCAGGCTCAATCCCAGGACCCTGAGATCATGACCTGAGCCCAAGGCAGAGGCTTAACCCACTGAGCCACTCAGGCACCCCGAAGTTTCCCCTTTCTCTGAATCCTCACCAATGTTTGTCATTTCCTGACTTGTTTATTTTAGCCATTCTGACTGGTGTGAGGTGGTATCTCGTTGTAGTTTCGATTTGTATTTCCTCAATGCCAAGTGATGTTGAACATTTTTCATGTGTCTGTTGGCCATTTGTCTGTCTCCTTTGGAGAAATGTCTGTTCATGTCTTCTTCCCATTTCTTAGATTATTTGTTCTTTCAGTGTTGAGTTTGATAAGTTCTTTGTAGAATTTGGATACTGGCCCTTTATCTCTTAAGACTTTTGCATATATCTTCTCCCATTCTGTTGGTTGTCTTTTGGTTTTGTTGATTGTTCCCTTTTTTTGTGCAAAAGCTATTTATCTTGATGAAGTCCCAATAATTTGTTTTGGTTTTGTTTCTCTTACCTTTGGAGATGTGTCTAGCAAGAAGTTATTGTGGCTAACATCAAAGAGGTTGCTGCCTGTGCTCACCTCTATGATTTTGATGGATTCCTATCTCACATTTCAGTCTTTCATCAATTTTGAGTCTATTTTTCTGTGTGGTGTAAGGAAATGTCCAGTTTCGTTCTTCTGCATGTGACTGTCCAATTTTATCAACACCATTTGTTGAATAGACGGTCATTTTTCCATTGGATAGTCTTTCCTGCTTTGTTAAAGATTAGTTGACCATAACTGGTCAACTAATTGGTTGAAGGTCCATTTCTGGGTTCTCTATTCTGTTCCATTCATCTGTGTGCCTGCTTTTGTGCCAGTACCATACTATCTTGATGATTATAGCTTTGTAATAGAGCTTGAAGTCCAGAATTGTGATGCCACCAGTTTTGTTTTCTTTGTTTTGTTTTGTTTTCTTTTGTTTTTTTCCAAAATCCCTTTGGGTATTCAGGGTCTTTTCTGTTTCCATACAAATTTTAGGATTATTTGTTCCAGTTCTGTGAAAAAAAAGTTGATGGTTTTTTGATAGGGATTGCTTTGAATGTGTATATTGTTCTAGTAGCATAGGTATTTTCACAACATTTGTTCTTCCAATCCATGAGCATGGAATGTTTTTCATTTCTTTATGTCTTCCTCAATTTCTTTCATGAGTGTTCTACAGTTTTCTGAGTACAGATCCTTTGTTCTTTGTTTACATTTACTCCTAGATATCTTACGGTTTTTAAGGAAATTGTAAGTGGGATCCACTCCTTAATTTCTCTCTCTCTTTTTTTTTCCTGTCTTATTAGTGTATGGAAATGCAACTGATTTGTGTGTCCTGATTTTATATCCTGTCACACTGATGAATTGCTAGATGAGTCTTAACAATTTTAGGGTGGAGTCTTTTGGGTTTTCCACATACAGTATCATTTCATCATGCAAATAGTAAGAGTTTGACTTCTTTGCCAGTTCAGATGTCTTTTATTTATTTTAATTATCTGATTGT